>NC_057801.1:336033891-336333891 GCF_018294505.1 Triticum aestivum
CTTTTTCCCAAGAATCGCTCTCTTCTTTTGCTTTGCTGCATTGGAGTTGGCGCATGGACTTGGCTGACTGGCCATGCATGCAGGATGCATGTGCCCACCGGCCACTGCATGCGCCTGGTTTGTACAAGGCCTATTTAATAGGCTGGTTATGGAGTAAATTAAGGAGATTTATTTTCTCTATGTGCATCTTCTTTGTCTTAGAAATTGGCTCATGGGCCTAATAAACCCGGACGGAGGGAGTATAAGTGGAAGCAAGGAGGAAGGAGGGTTTTTCTAGGATCACCCCCTCTTCAAGAAATATGGGCTTCTCCTCACAAAAAACAAAAACAAATGGGCTTTAAGATGGATAGACGTTTGTATCGGCCCTGTCGGCTGCCCGTGTTTCATAGTGGAGGGCCTTGTGCTAGAGGCAGCCCCATACACTCTCCAGCTTATTGCCCATATGAAAGAAAAAAAAGACGCCTCCAGCTTATGGCTACTCATCGGTAACCTTTTTCAACTTGGCATCCACCAAGTTAGAGGATGCGGTACTGGATGCAGACACTCACATTAAAATAAGCTTCAAAAGATACAGTATGCATACTAACATTTAGAAGAACAAAAGTTCAGCATGTTTATGCATCTCAATGATTCACCATACTATAACCAATAGAAAGCTGTGAGAAGGTGTGGAAATAGAAAATCGGTCGATGCTTCTCTGAGGAAAGGGCCTCCCTGTGCACGCATTAATTTCCTGGGCATGCTTGTTTCTTCTCAATGTTGCGAGCACTTTGAGCATGTTGACAACTCCACAGCTAGCTACTGCCTCATCTTGCAATTGATGCTGACACATTTGCAGCAAACACGTGAGGTAATAGAGATGACTCAGGATGAGTCTATATTGTGCAGTTCCCCTGAAATCATCTTCATTGTCCTGAATCTGAAAAGATAGGAAAATAATACCTATACTTAAACAGTGTTGCAAAACAGTAGCACATATCAATAGCCCGACATGACAAAACAGGATCATCTGGATGAAGGGGATACTGACCTGCCTGAGGAAGATTATATATAATTTCATAAGTCCTTGGTTGATTTCCACCTTCGGCTGCACTGCTTGTTTGCTCCTCCACACATGACAGGATCGTTCCACACTGCAATCAGCAAGTCAATGTATGAATAAGCTTATTTCATCTTGCAGTGGTCATTGTACCTAGTTACGAATGTAGGAATACTTGGAGCACCATGAGGTTAGCTGACAGTAGATAGATGCAGCCATATAAATTTTGTGAGGTGCTACCAAAATTGAGGTTTGTATCCCTTCCTGTTATCATAATTCTTCTTGAAGTTGGTAGAATGTGACGGCTTGTTCTTTGCATCAAACTTGCCTTTCCCTTAAGATTTGTTCTTGCTGTTTTGGGCCTGGTTGGGCTGGAAGTTCTTCTCATGTACCATGTGGGCATTAGAAGCTCCCTCAACGACCCGAGCACATGTGTCTTTTGCTCTCGCCTTCTCTTCAAAATCAAGAGTGCTAATGAGATCCAAAACAGAGAACACATGTCTCTTGTTCTTTAGAGAAGTAGCAAAATCGTCCCACGAAGGTGGAAGCTTGGCAATGATGGTTCCAGCAACAAATTTGTCCAGCAATACACACTTAAAGTACTCAAGTTCCTTAGACAGTGACTGTATCTCATGAGTCTACTGAACAATGGAGCACTCATCTGTCATCTTGTAGTCACAAAATTAATCGATGACGTACAACTCGTTGCCAGCGCCCAAGGCCCCAAACATGGCCTCGAGAGCAGCCCACATGTCTTTGCGCTATCAAATGACATATATGAATCCATAGTGGAATCATCAAGAACACTCAGCAGGGCGGCTTTGAAGAGGGTATCCATGTTCTCAAAAGCTTCCTTCTGTGTAGGATTAAGATCGCCCTTAGGATTACCCTTAGTGGCGTCATAGCAGTACATGATCTGAAACCAATATACTACTCTTGTGCGCCACCTCTTATGTTGCACCACCTTAAAAGTAGGCGGCTTCAAAAGCACATCAAAACTACTCAGAGTAAATTTCCTATAATCAAGTTTTTGGATTGGATTGTTGAATATATGAGGAATTTACTATGATATTTAATCTGAATCAATAGTAAAGAGATCATGATGACAATTGCAAAGATCAAAGTAATGATGCGGACTAAACCAGGAGGACAGAATCACATACTAAACAGTGGGAGCAGAACCGCTGTGGTTGATGTTGTCACTCATGTCGTTGATGAAGAGGTTACCGAGGTCGGGGAAGAAGGCTGTCATTGAGGAAGTTGTCGCTGGTAGCAGTCATAGGAGTGTGCCCCCCAAAAACCTGATCACCCCTCTCCCGTACAGGATCATGAAAGGCGGGGTTTGGAGGACTGATGTCCCTTCTTGCGGTGCACGCTGGAACGAGGGCTGGAGAAGAATTGTGTTGTGGCGCTAAGATCTGCAACAGTGTGAAACCATATGATACAACGGTGGCTAGGGTAGAGCATGTCAGGTCGGTCGTGCATGTAAGACCAAGTATAATATTACGCCTTTGGCCCCCAAACCCCACGTCCAAGTCAATAATAGCCCCACCAAGGTTTGTCTAAAAAACTAAGTAATTAAGGCGTCCGTTAATTATTAATTAATGACTTAAAATAAATTTTCTGACCAACAAAAATATAGACCATGTGGATAGCTTTTGTCCTTAGACAGGCTCATTCCTGAAGAGCGCGCGTGTAGGTTTCCTATTATCATGCTCATGCAAATGCTAGAATAGATCACATTATAAAGTGGTGCAACTCACACCCACCTAGCAGTATGGGACTAAACTTTAGTCCCACTCACACCACACTTAGAGCATGGTTAGTAGTACAGCCAACCTCCGGCTATGTGAAGTTGACACATCATCTAGAACCAACCTAATAGCCTACTAGTACAATAGTTAGTCCCTTAAGTATAATGCTATATCATTAATAATGGCCCCACCTTTTGTCTCACAAAGTATGTTGGGGCTCCTGCTACAACCGGCTACAAGTTTACAAACCGCTTCGTTTCTCTCTCCTCTTCTCTCTCCTTCAACTAAGCACAAATACTATGTTTAAATCCTTATAGCCTGCTTATGTCATCTAATTGTAGTATTTTCTCTAAAGTTACTCTCCACTTTGTAGTCTGAAATGCCGGGCGTGCAGCGGGTGGTGCCCTCAGTCCGCGCCGCTTCAACGGAGGAAGCAGTGAGAGGTCGTGTCACCCTGACTTGCCATCAATGTGGAGCGGCGGGCTCAGCTGGCGCCGGGCAGGAAGCGCGCGCGGGAGGGGGAGGGATTTTTGTTGGGTCAAGAAGGTGAGAAGCCAACTTGGGATCGGTCCAGACAAGGAAATATCAAGCGCTCCCATACTCACTAGTAGTTTCATGCATATGATACTAGTCTATGTTACTACTCCCTCGTTTTCGGTTTATAGAGATGTTTAGAGTAACATAGTAATATGTTACAGTATAAGTTACTGATGTAGGGCGGAACTCTATGGTGAAGATCTTTCACGTTTGGAGTGGATCCTACGGGGAATCACTAAGAACACGCGGAAGAACTAGAGGGAAAACACGGGGAGAACGAGGGAAACACTCAACCAACAAGGAATCAATCACACGAGTGCTAGATCACCGACAACATAGAGTAACATATGATCCACAATCAACAAAGGTAAGGATACAAAGGAACCGTTCTTCTCCGTACAGAGGTCTTGATAGTCTTCCCTAGAAAGGGGTCTTGAATCCGCTTGGGGGATCTTCTCTGAAGAGGTCGTGAGCTCCGAGGAGAAGTAACCAAGTGGATGAGCAAGGCTCTCACACAAAATATGAGCTAAACCAATGCGAACCCTAACTAGGAGGAGGGGGCGACCTATTTATAGTCGTAGTGCAAATGGAAGTCAAAGTGAAGGGATACAAGGGCTCCAGCCCGCAGGTGCGGTCACTCAGGTGCCGGACGTCCGAAAGGCGTTGGACGTCCGGAGGCTCGGGACGGTCCGAACGTCCGGTCATGCTCGGAAGTACGTAGATTCAGCTCTGTCGTGGGCGCGTCAGACGTCCGGAGAGGGTCGGTCGTCCGAAGCTTCATGACTGTCCAGATGTCCGAAGGTCGTCGGTCGTCCGTAGATCCGGCTCGGTTGCATGTTGTCCGGTCGTTCAGTCCGCTTCGGACGTCCGTAGATTTGGTTCGGGTGGCGAAGTACCGGACGTCCGGAAAGCTCGGTTGTCCGTGTCCTGGCATTCGTCGGACGTCCGGACTGGGTCGGTCGTCCGACGCCTGTAGCTTCCACGGCAGCTCTTCTTCTTGTCCATCATGTTTGGGGTCCTCGCCGTCTTGGCTCTTGTATGTAGCTGTTCCGTGGTTCGCTTCCAGGCACCTGATCACACACAGAGTTTCTGAATGAGGTAGTAGCCATGTCTCGTGAGTAGGAAGAGGAAGTTCGGAGAGGAGCGAGTTCACCTTATCTTCAATAGCCTTAGCTCGCGCTCGTGTCATGGGTCCAAGTGGTGTTGAGGGAGATGTAGGCACGTCCATGGGGGTGAGCAAGGGATGCTCCGCATCATCTCCCCCCCTTGTGAGAGATCCGACCTCGGATCAAACGGTGCATCTCCATGGTATGGTGCGAGGTTCTTGACGTTGAAGATGTCGCTCACATTGTACTTGCCTCGTGGTAGGTCGATCTTGTAGGCGTTGTCGTTGTAGCGTGCTAGCACCTTGAAAGGTCCATCGGCGCGAGGGAGAAGCTTGGACTTGCGTTCGTTGGGGAAGCGGTCCTTGTGAAGATGTAGCCACACTAGATCACGTATGTTGAATACCATGGATTGCTTGTTGATGTTGAGCTTGGTCGCTAGTCGTTGTACTTGGCGCTCGATGGTGTGCCTTGTATATTCATGCATCTTCTTGATGTAGCTTGCACGAGCACTTACGTCGAGGTTGGTTCGCTCTTGTAGAGGAAGAGGTAGAATGTCCAATGGGGACAATGGGTTGAAACCGTAGACGACCTTGAAGGGGGACTTGCCGGTCGTCGAATGTCTTGCACAGTTGTAGGCATACTCGGCGATGGGTAGGCACGCCTCCCACTCCTTGATGTTCATCTTGATCAACACGCGAAGTAGAGTGGAGAGTGTATGGTTCGTCACCTCCATTTGGCCATCGGTTTGAGGATGGTATGCCGAAGAGAACAATAGCTTGATGTCGAGCTTGGCGCATAGGGTCTTCCAAAAATAACTCAAGAACTTGACATTGCGGTCCAAGACAACCGTCTTTGGCACTCCATGAAGTCGCAAGATTTCCCTACAAAATAGATTAGCAATATGTGAAGCATCGTCTATCTTGTTGCAAGGAATGAAATGTGCCATCTTAGAAAATCTGTCCACAACAACAAAGATGGAATCCTTGCCATTTTGAGTTCTAGGCAAACCAAGTATAAAATCCATGCTAATGTCTTCCCAAGGTTGATAAGGAATAGGAAGTGGCATGTAAAGACCATGGGATTAAGCTTTAGACTTAGCTTTGTGACATTTAGAGCAACGGTTGGTGAAGCGTGAGACGTCACGGAACATCTTGGGCCAAAAGTAGTTCTTGGAGAGCGTGGTGAATGTCTTGTCACGTCCAAAGTGTCCCATGAGTCCGCCTCCATGAGCCTCTTGCAAAAGGAGCAAACGAAGAGAAGACTCGGGAATGCAAAGTTTGTTAGCTCTCATAAGATAATCATCCTTTGTGTAGTATCGTTCCCAAGACGTGTGTGTCAAACACTTAGCATAACGAGTAGCAAAAGAAGGATCATGCTCATACAAGTCTTTTATATGCTCAAAACCAATAACATGTAACTCAAGTTGAGTGACAAGCGTGCATATGCGTGAAAGTGCATGCGCAACTACATTTTCCTTACCCTTAATGTACTTGATCACATAAGGAAAAGATTCAATAAATTCACTCCATTTGGCATGACGCTTGTTCAATTTAGTTTGACCTTTTAAGTACTTAAGCGTTTCGTGATCGGTATGGATGACAAATTCATGAGGTCTAAGGTAATGTTCCCAAACATGTAGCACATGCACTAAAGCATACAATTCTTTGTCATAGATGGGGTAATTAAGTTGAGCACCGGAGAGTTTTTCACTAAAATAAGCAATGGCTCGTTTTTCTTGCGTCAAAACTCCGCCAATTCCGGTACCACTTGCATCACAATGAACCTCAAAAGTTTTGTCAAAGTTGGGCAAAGCAAGAACCGGAGCATGAGTAAGCAAAGACTTGAGCTCATCAAAAGCGGTGGATTGCAAAGATCCCCAAACAAAAGGAGCATTCTTCTTACTCAAAGCATTTAAAGGAGCGGCAATTGTGCTAAAGTTTTTCACAAAGCGGCGATAAAATCCTGCAAGACCAAGAAAACTACGCACTTGTTGCAAACTGGTGGGTTGGGGCCAAGTTTTGATTGCCTTAATCTTAGTTTCATCAACATGGACACCCTTGGAAGAGACAACAAAACCCAAGAAAACCACTTTGTCAACACCAAAAGTGCATCTTTTCAAGTTCGCATAAAGGCTTTCCTTGTGGAGGGTTTGCAACACAGATTTAACATGATTAATGTGCTCTTTCATGGTTTTTCTAAACACAAGGATATCATCAAAGTAAACCACAACGAAGACTCCAATGTAAGGTCTAAGCACATGATGCATAAGACGCACGAAAGTTCCGGGTGCTTCCGACAAACCCATAGGCATCACTAACCACTCATATAAGCCAAATTTGGTTTTGAAAGCGGTTTTCCATTCATCACCTTCTTTAATGCGGATTTGATAATAGCCACGTTTAAGATCAATTTTTGAGAAAAAGTTGGCTCCACTAAGTTCATCAAGCATATCATCTAAGCGAGGAATGGGATGCCTATATTGAACGGTTATGGCATTTATGGGTCTGCAATCGGAACACAAGCGGAAACTTCCATCGGGTTTAGGCACAAGTATAACAGGAACGGCGCAAGGGCTTAAGCTTTCACGTACATGACCGTTGTTGATGAGTTGTTGTACTTGCCGTTGAATCTCCTTGGTTTCTTCGGGATTGACACGGTATGGAGCTTTGTTTGGAAGTGGCGCTCCGGGGATGAGGTCGATTCGATGCTTAATGCCTCGTAGTGGAGGTAGACCTGGAGGTAGCTCATCGGGGAAAACATCGTGGAATTTTTGCAAAAGAGATTGAAACACTAAAGGTAGCTCGTGAGAAGTGCTAGTTGTTGGCTCTCCATCTTTGCACACAAGGACAAAGTGCATCACACTCAATGGGTTCTCACACACTTCTCTCATCTCACTTTTGGTGGCAAATAGGATGAGGTTTTTCTCTCAAGGCGAAGAGGCGCCCAAATTTGGCTTGTGGCTCTCACTCACTTTTGGGTGTGTCACTTTTTCACTCTTCTCTCCATGATTGGTGGCTTGCTTGTCGGCTATCACTTGACTTGGAGACATAGGTCGTAGCACATATTCATTCCCTTTCATTTTGAAGCTATAGTGATTGGTGCGCCCATTGTGGATGACACCACGTTCGAATTGCCATGGTCAACCAAGAAGGAGGTGGCAAACGGTCATTGGGACCACATCACACTCCAAAGTGTCTTCATAAGCACCAATTTTGAAGGAGACTTGGACCGTATGCTCGACTCGTATAGTGCCGGAGTCACTTAGCCATTGAACTTTGTAGGGGTGCGGGTGCTTCCTCTTGACCAATTGAAGCTTAGAATATAGTTCTTCACTTGCCAAGTTGTGGCAACTACCTCCATCGATGATGACCTTGACGGACCTTCCATTGATGCTGGCCTTAGTGTGGAAGATGTGGCATCGTTGGTCTTCTTCTTGTTGATGTTGAAGTGTCAAGACTTTGGAGACAACGAGAGCGGGGCTCGAATCCTCATCACAAAAGACTTGATCATTTTCATCCTCGTTCACGCGCCGGTGCATGGCCACTTGCTCAAGGGCTTCCATCTCCTCTTCACTCATTGAGTCATATGTGCCGTCGTCGTTGAGGATCATGGTGCGCTTGTTCGTGCATTGGAAGGACTTGTGGCCTCGGCCACCGCAAGTGAAACACTTGAAGGAGCTTGGTTTGACGGTCTCATCGGTTGGAGTAGATGATGAAGCACGCGGCTTGAAGTTGTTTGTAGTAGGAGGAAGACAACTTGAACTTGCTGAAGTTTTCTTGTAATTTGATTTGTCGTCGTTGCTTGGAGAAGGCTTGGGTGTTGGAGAAGTTGAAGGAGTCGTTGAAGCTTGGGTGTTGGAGAAGCCGTAGGTCTTGGATGAGTACTTGGCGTACTTGAAGTCATCTTGCACTTGACGTTCGGCCTTTGTAGCTTGATGCACGAGCTCAATGAGGTTGCAGTAGGGTTGGAAGCCGGCAATCTTCTTGATGGGATGATTGAGTCCATTCAAAAATCTTGCCATTGTTTGCTCATCATCTTCCGTGACATTGGCTCGAATCATGGCTATCTCCATTTCCTTGCAGTATTCTTCAACACTCTTTGTTCCTTGCTTGAGGAGTTGTAGCTTCTTGAAGAGATCGCGGTTGTAGTAGGTTGGTACAAAGCATGCCCACATGACATCCTTCATTTGAGCCCAAGTGGTGATTGGTGGTTCACCTCTTGCTTGACGGCGTTCAAGTACTTGTTCCCACCATATGAGCACATAGTCTTGGAACTCAAGTGATGCCATAGTGATCTTCTTCTTTTCCTCATAGTTGTGCAAGCGGAAAATTTTGTCGACCTGCAATGCCCATGAGAGGTACTCTTCCGGATCATTGCTTCCATTGAACTTGGGCATTGTGAACTTGAGCTTGCCATACCGTTGCTCTTCATTGTGTTGTTGGCGAAGGAGATGATGACGCCCTTGACGTGGAGGATAGTCATCCTCATGTTTCTCTTGGCGCGGATGAAGTCCATGATCAACTTGCTCTTGTTGAACTTGAGGTTGAGGTGGAGCTTGACGAGCTTGTGGAGGTTGACGTTGCACACGCGGTTGGTAGTTCCTCTCTTGGATTTCTTCTCGAAGGGCTTCCTCTTGATTGCGCCGCTCGCAATTGCGGTTGGCAATGGATCGGCTCGAATCTTGAAGGGCACGTTACGCCTCAAAAGCTTGTGCTTCTCGTTGTTGTTGTTGTTGAAGACGTTGAGCCTCGGCATCTTGTTCCTCTTGGTGTAGGTGCGCTCGCTCTTCTTCATGGCGTCGTAGTCGTTGTCGTTCTTGAGCTTGTGCAAAAGCGATTTGGTTTGATTGAGGACGTGGGATTTTCTCATCGACTTGTTCTTGTGAATTCTTGTCATGTAGCGGGTTCCGAGATGCATGCCGGTCTTGACGCGCAGCTCGACGAAGAGTGTTCGATGACGGTGTACTTGAGTCGGAGAAGGTGTCGTCGGAGTGTCGACTCGAGCGGCTCCGTCTTGAGGATGAAGAAGTGGAAGGACGCCGGTTCCTCATGAATGCGTGGATCTCGTCCATTCTTGCATCATTCTCTTGCTTTTGAGCATCGAATTTGTTGTCGAAGTAGTCCCTCATTGCTTGTTGTTCTTGGTGTAATGCCTTTTGAGCTCCAAATAGGTGACTCTTGGTGACAAATGATGTCATGTCGTCGTCGTTCTCGATGAGAGGTGGAGTGGTAGAAGAACTTGGCCTATCCATCATTCCAAGCAAAATGTAAGTGGTAGAAGGAAAAGAACGTATACCAAATGTAACTTGACCGAAGTTGAAGATGAATCAAGTTCACTCAAATGCAGACAATGAAATAGCACTATTGGTACCAATTCTTGTCGGTTCTCACACCTACACACGTAAAAGCTTATGGTGGAGCTTGGTTAGGATGGTGGCACAAAATTTGATGCAATAGTAAGTGAGCTTCAATAATGTTGGAAAAGAATCACAAATTTGCAAATGCAACAAGTAGACCAAGCAAGTATGGGTACACGAAACACACACGCAAATAGATAAATGGGATTGTGCAATCCAAAAGTGAGCCAAAATGTGGAAACCACGAAAATGCTCTTGTTGCACAATACTAGAGAGACACTAGCACGATTGCACAATAGGCGGATATGCAAACTTGTGCACAACCTACTAGGCAAAAATGCAACGATCTCTATCCCAAGTATGCTATATGTATGATATTTTGGTGCTATGATCCAAGATGATCGGATATGACAATCTTAATGGTGTATGATGCTATGGTTCTTGCTTATAAGCTCTTTGCTTATATTTCCTATTTGCTTAAAAGCTTGGGTGACTCTTTCACTTTTGAGCTCTTTTCTCATGCAAAACTTCACGAACCAAGATAGCAATTGTGTATGCTATGACAACTTTGTGACACACAAGTGGATCCCAAGATATGCACCACTATGGTATGGTATGTATTCTATGGAGTATGATCACTAATGTGCACAAGTCGCGTTGCCTGCAATACTCAACCGCTAGTCTCAATGGGTAAGCTACGCAAAATGAGGCAATGTGGGTTATCAATGCAATTGCAAGTTATGACAAAGATGTCGTCGAAGTTACCGTCCTTGGCGATGATGAGACCCTCGAGAAGTTGAGCCGTGGTGTTGATGAAGTTGAACCATACCTAGATAGCCGAAACACAAAAGGATACGGGAAACCACAACCCAAACTCTCAAAGACCTAAACGTGTCAAAATCGACATAGGAGGTAGCGGGGAAGATGTTGGTGTATGTGGCTTTGGGAGTTGTGGTGGACGGTGGGGTTGAGGAGTGGTCAAACTGACAAAATTCAGTTTTGTCAGGGTTTCACAGACGTCCGGGCTTTTACGATCGTCCGGTCGTCGTCGGACGTCCAACCTTTTTCGGTCGTCCGGAGCGTGGGCGAAAATCGGGAAGATGAACTGCAAGAATTCCGGGGAAGAAGAAGATGGTGATGCTGAAATCGAACAGATTGGCTGAAGGAAAAGAGTGGGGAGAGTGGGGAAGCTAGATCCACACGTAGCAACACAAATCCATGGACCAAATCCAACAAAATCTCAACTCACCAACAAATCACACAAAAAAAATTTGGGGCTATTTTTGGTGGGGAATTTTCGGATTTAGGACAAAAACATCAAAATCAAGCTAGAAAACACGGGGTAGGGGCTCCAAAACGTGATCAACATGGCTCATGATACCAAGATGATGTAGGGCGGAACCCTATGGTGAAGATCTTTCATGTTTGGAGTGGATTCTTCCGGTTATCACGAAGAACACGCGGAAGAACTAGAGGGAAAACACGGGGAGAATGAGGGAAACACTCAACCAACAAGGAGTCAATCACACGAGTGCTAGATCACCGACAACATAGAGTAACATATGATCCACAATTAACAAAGGTAAGGATACAAAGGAACTGTTCTTCTCCATACGGAGGTCTTGATAGTCTTCCCTAGAAAGGGGTCTTCAATCCGCTTGGGGGATCTTCTCCGAAGAGGTCGTGAGCTCCGAGGAGAAGTAACCAAGTGGATGAGCAAGGCTCTCACACAAAATATGAGCTAAACCAATGCTAACCCTAACTAGGAGGAGGGGCGACCTATTTATAGTCTGTCAGATTTTGGGTTCCGGCAGACCCTCTAGATTCGAACACTAGGGTGCGCGCGGAGATTTGGCCCCCTGCCTACCTGTGCCTCACTGCCTCGCTATGAACTAAGCAATGAAAGGAACAACACAAGAGACACAGAGTTTATATTGGTTCAGGCCACCATTGTGGTGTAATACCCTACTCCAGTGTGTGGTGTGATGGATCGCCTCTTGGGCTGATGATGAACAATACAAGGAAGAACAGCCTCGCAAGGGTCTGTTCTTGGTTGGTGCGATGAACTGCTAGGGGGAGTTCAGTCGCTCTCTCTCTACTGATTTCTAGGTGAGGATCCGATTGCCTCTACCTTGTGGTGGCTAGTCCTATTTATAGGCAAAGGCCTAGGGCCTTTTGCCAAATATTGAGCGGGAAGGGCGCCAACAATTGGCCATTTTGAAGGGAAACATCTAGTACACTTATCCTGACTAAAGTTGGTCCTCGCGTGTCAAAGGCTCTGGTGGTGACGCCGGCTTGGGCTCCATGATGACTTCCATCCTGCCGTTCTGCTGGTCTTGGTCTTGTTTCACCGAAATGGATGCCTTTGCTTGATGCTCTCACCCGCGCTTGCTCCCTTTGCACCAAAGATGAAAGAATGACACTGTGCGGGCTGGCGCCCGCCTGTCGCCCTTGGTCATCATGGCTTGCGTCACGGGCACCTCGCGAGGTACCCCGCCTTGATCTCTCCGCCTCCTCGCGAGCCAGCCTGACGAGGCCGTGCCTGAGGAAGCCTCCTGTCGTCCGCCCCGCGAGTCTTGGCCCCTCGTGAGGGTCTTGAGCTCGTGTTGATGAAGATGGGCCATGCTGGGCTGCCCCTTGAGCCACGCCGCAGGCCGCAGGCAGGCAAGTCTAGGGCCCCCGTTCCCAGAACACCCACAGTAGCCCTCGGGCCCAGGGTGCGCCTGAACTTGGCTGAGCAGAGAGGCGAAGGGGCAAGTGCGAAGCGCCGCGAGCCCTAACAGCCTGCGGCCTCGGGCGCCGCGTGGAGGTTGATTGGACGTGGGTGGCCCTGTTTCCCCACGCCTCCTTATTTTGCGCCCAGCTAGGCGGACCCGTGGTTGCACACAGTCTTTCCTCTTCTCGCCGCTCGGTCGTCCCCTGTTCTTCCTCCTCTCGTGCTCCAGTCTCTACTTCCAATCCAATCTCGAATCCTCCCTCTTCCCGTCGCCGGGGCCCCGATGAAGAAAGGAAAAGGGAAGAAACCGGTGCCTCTGCCTCGCTCGCCGTCGTCGGCGGCTCCAGCCGTCGATCGGTCGATCATACTTAATGGAGAAGGCTTGGGCAAGGTCAGCTCTGCTCTGGACACCATCTTCAACGAGTGCGGGAGGACGACAGACTGGCCCGCATCCCACTTCTCCATCGACAGGGTGGTCACCGAGGTCCGGTACTTTGCCGACACCCTGTGGGCGGGACTGGTTCCCCCCTTCTCTGATTTCTTCAACGTTGTGCTTTCCCATTACCAGATCCATATGATGCATTTGGGTCCTGAATCCATTACTCTGCTTGCTGTCTTCGCCTTTGTCTGTGAGGCGATGATGGGCATCCCTCCCTCGGTTGCCTTGCTGCGCCACTTCTTCTCTCTGCGCCTCGTCGATCCTACCCAATGATCAGGGTGCGTGAGCTTCATTGCCGCACTAGAAACATCGGCTTCAGGGATTGATTTCAGCCTTCCTCCTTTCGCGCCTGGGTTCCGCGAGCGGTGGTTGTACGTGGATGTAGGGGTGCCCAGCCCCCTGCTTTCGGAGCCAAAGTCGCCCGCTGTCCCCAATTCAGGCTGGGGCCAGGAGACGCTCACGAGCCCCCGACTCATCTTCGTCTGGTGTCGCTTCACACTCTTGAGGGAGCTTGGTGTGACAGCGCCTAAGGTGGTGAAGGAGTTCCTGCTATGCTGTATTGCTCCTCTCCAGCGCCACTCCTGCCGGATGTGGTCCTTCGGCGGGTGTGAAGATCGTATGAGGCTCCAGGAGGAGGACCTGACGCCCAAAGCAATGAGGAAGCTGCTCTTGGTCTTGACTGGGGACCCTTCCCCCGGCAGCATCCGGCACGGGGGGGCTCTGTTGTACCTTCGTTCGAACAGGGGCGACTTTGTGAAGCAGATGCCCGGTTTCGACGAATGGGGGCTGCGTCCCACCGGCCTCAGGGGTCCCCGTGAGAACCCAGTGATGGTGACTGCCTTCCCAGTCACCCACGGCGGTCCTTCCTCGAGTGGCGGAGCAGGGAGGCATGGGCTGCCGGAGGCTGAGGGGGCCCCCGCCGGAGTGACGACGCCAGGCGGCACTCCTGAGAGGGCAGCTCCTGAGGCCCGTACTACTGCGGCTGGAGGCATTGAGCCACTACCCACGTCGCCCGTGGTTGAGGCCCCCGGGGCCCTAGATATCCTTCTTGGCGAGGCGACCAGCGGCGTGCATCACGACGATGCACCTTACGCTGGGCATCTCGACGCTTCTTCTTCGCCACAGGCCGACCCCTGTGCTCAACTCCTGGGTCCCTTCAACGGATTTCGAGGCTCTCCGGAAGAAAAGGGAGGCCTTGGGTGACGATTACCCTTATCGCATGCTGAAGTGCCAGAAGTATTTCGCCATTGATGAGTAAGCCTTCCCCTTTCCTAGCTCCTGATCCTCCCACTGCTTTAGCTGATCCTTGCTCTGCAGGGCCCTTCCCGCCGAGCTCGCGGAGATGACTGAGGAGCCATCCCCCCAGGCTCCGCCCTCTCCACTGCCTTCGAGGGCTCCAAGTTCTAGTAGAGCCCTCGTGGTGAGGCCGGCCGGAGAGGTGAGCCATCCTGTGGTGCATCGTGGCCCTTCTTCGCGAGCCTTCTCGGGACATAGCCAGCCTGCTGTGGGCCTCGCGTCTGGTCATGGATGGCGATTGGCTGAGGTCGGCCCTGCGCTCTTCACTTGGGGAGGGGCTGGCTCCTGGCCGGGCTTCTGGTGAGGCGTGTCCGGCCATCACGAGGGCGCCAGCCCCCAGCCCCCTGCCCAGAGGAGGAGTGCTGATTCGTGGCCCCCGATGCTTACTTGGGGCGGATGATGACGCTGAAGACGTGCTCGAGCGCACCTGGAGGTGTCGCTCCTTCGCCAAGGGTTTCTCCGGAGGGTGGCTCATGAGGTGAGCCGGCTTGGCGAAGAGCTTGCTGATGAAGACGCGCGCCTTGAGGCTGAGGGCCTGCACCTGGCTGAAGAGAGGCGCAAGCTGGAGGCAGCCGCTACCCTTGAGCGCCACCAGTGTGACCTTGACAATGAGCAGGCCGAGGCGTTGCTGATGGCCTCTCGGGAGGCCCGTTCCCGGGCCGCTGAGGAGGCCCGAGAGGCTGACCGACGGCGCGAGGCGTCGGAGGAGCGGGCGCAGGAACTCCTGGTCCGGTGCCACTCCCTGGAGCAGCAGGTGGAGCTGCGTGAGATGGCCCTTGCGTAGATGAAGGTGGCTTCGGTCGACCAGGCAGAGCTCCTGAGGCACGAAGAGGCACTGACGCTGGAAGCTGCTGAGCGCGCACGTGAGCTTGAACGTCTGGAGACGAGGGAGCGCCTGGTGACACAGGCGGAGGATGACGTTGCACCGCGCGAGGCCCGAGTACTGGAAGAGGTTGAACGCGGGGTGACGGCGGCTCGCTTGAACCTTGAGCACGAGCTCGAGGAGAAGCTGGGGTTAATCCGGGTCGAGGCCGAAGGCAGAACCGCCGCCCTGAGGGCCAAGCTGGAGGAAGCGACGCGGCAAGCCGATGCTTCCCGGGCCACCCTCGACACAGCGTAGGAGGAGCTGTCCACCTCCCGCGCCGAGGCGCTTCTTCTCCGCCAGCGGGTGGACGAGGCCGAGGCCGTCGCCGTCAGAACGAAGACGAGATACGCCAGCAGCGGATTCTGGAGCACGAGCATGGCCCCATGCTTGCCAGGCTCCGGGAGAGAGCCAATGCGGCCTTGGGTAACATCTGCGAGGCGACTGTTGCCCAGCCCCATGCAGTGAACTATGCTGGCAATCTTCAGTTTTTCACCAAGGTGGTGACGCAGCTGGAGGCGCGGTCGGTTGGTGCCAACAGGCTGGTGGAGGAGAGGAGCCGCGCCCTGCTCGGATGTGCCTTCTCCCGTGTCTTCAGCCACCTTCAAAGCATGGACCCCCACTTCGACTTTGACGCTGCCATCGCTCCAGTGCCCCAGGCCGTCCGAGGCGACCTGGCGCACTGGGTGGAAGACAATGTGGATGCCCTTGTCAGGGCCTTCGCTTCTGATAACGACAACGCGGTCGTGGCTATCGATGAAGGTGATGTGGTGAACGGCCCTGGCACCGCTGCCGGCGACGCGGAGGGCGATGGCGAGGCCAGCGACGCCAGCGATGATTCAGGAGGCGCCCCTGAGGATGCATTGGGGGATTTATCCGACTGACCGCGTGTTGTTCCTGCTTCCTTACCCTGCGCAGATAGAGTTCGGGCCTTTCCCTGAAGGTTGTAAGAGCATTTTGGGAGGGGGAGCCCCTCATGTAAAAACTCGTATTCAGCGTATAAGTAGATGCGATATCACTCGTACGCCTGCACCAAGTGGCTGGCTTGTTTACCTTCGACCCACGTGGGCCTCGAGTCAGCCGGCGGAGGGCGGTGGTGCTTCGAGCGTCTTCCGAACGAGCCCGTAAAACCTGTAATGAAAACCTCCTGAGAGGGCGCGACGACGGCAGTCTGGGCTGCACGCAAGCTAGGCCTGGCCCGGCTCGTGAGGGGCTCACGAGGGGAGGCAGCTGAAGCAAGGTGGTAACCAGAATGCGAGAGATTGCTCGAACGAGACTAAACACCCCTTCCCCGAACACACGCAAATCTTCGAGCTCGAATCCAACTTAAATTCAACGGGGAAAACGGCAACCAAAGGGGAAAAAGCAACGAAGGCAGAAAAAGGCCGCATCCGGGACCTAGTCTAGACTTGGATGTCTTCTCACCAGTGCGGAGCTAAGTGCTGCCACTGGGCGTGGGAGGGAGCCCCAGGGCCTGAGGCCGGCACCCCTGAGACTCCAGGGCATGTACAACCCCACTCATTATTACGTGAGAGTGTCACTGGGCGGCGAGCATCACAGGCACTGGGCCTTCTTCACAGGTACCGGCCTTGCTTCATATCGCCAGACGAGGGCCCCGCCTTGCGCCACACTCTAGTGCCACCGACGACGACCGGAAACCAGGACACCGCCGATGGGGTAGAGCGGTCGCCAGCGGTTCCCCCGACGACCATAGGTCCTCTGCCAGGGGCAGGCTCTAGGGCACCTCCCCTGCAGAGGGCCTACCTCCTAAGGACGCCTTGCTCCGAACGCTGTGGTGATGATGTCGGATCTTGGCCCCTCTCCTGCAGCCCCCGGCGCCCTCCTCCTGGGGGGTAGGAAACTGCGGGAGTGGGGCAGCCGCCCGTCGTCGTAACCTGCACCTCCTGCGACCCATGGTTGGCGTATGCCTGCTCCTGAGGAATTAGCGGTACCTGATACTCATTGTTCCCAGTGTAGCCGACGGGGCCTTCTCGGGGCTCTTGGAAGAGTTCAGCTTCTGGCGCCTCGTCCCCCCAGCTTGGGCCGAGGAGCGAGCCTTGTTCATCCTCATGCACGCGCCCTTGGTCCATCATATGTGGCACATACTCTTCTGGGGCCGCCATCCCGAAGGCCGCGCCGTAGCGCCCCTCATGCCACGCAGCGCTGCTTGAGGCGCCCACCTGGGGGTGGTAGCGCGGCGGCCCATTGGGGCCGCGGGTTGTGGCGAGTCCTTCTTCAATGACCAGGGGCGGAGGCAGCGCTGCCGCTGGCCAGGGGCTGACGGCCGGGCCGGCGTTGGGGTGGCCTGGGAGTCCGCTTGGGGCTGCACGGGCGTGCATGGAGCCCCCGTGCGGGCCACCCTGGGCCTGAGGTGGGAGTTGGGTGCAGAAGGGGGAAGCCCCCAAGGCGGCGAAGCCCAGGAGCACTGCCACCCGCTCTAGCAGCACGTCGTGACCGCCTTCCAGCAGCCTACACTACAGCAGCTCTCGGGCCACGGTGAGCGCGGCCCTCAAGTTCTCCTGTTCCTGCCGGGTGTACGGCGCCGTGGACGCAGCGTGGTGGGAGGCCCTCGCCGCCGACCGCACCTGCCGCGTCGAGAGAGCGGTAGCCTCCTGTCCGCGCCGCCCGTGGCCCGCAGCGCCCTGCAGACCGCGAGCTGCCTGGGGCGTGGGGTTGCCCGGGGCGAGCGGTTCTGCGTGGGCGGGCCAGGCTGCCCAACGATCAGGGTTGCCTGCCTGGTCGCCGGACATGATGATGACGATGCGACGGGACGCGAAGCGGCAGAAGGTGGATTCCGGCGCACCCCTACCTGGCGCGCCAAATGTCGGATTTCGGGTTCTGGCAGACCCTCTAGATTTGAACACTGAAGTGCGCACGGAGATTTGGCCCCCTGCCTACCTGCGCCTCACCGCCTCGCTATGAACTAAGTAATCAAAGGAACAACACAAGAGACACAGAGTTTATACTGGTTCAGGCCACCATTGTGGTGTAATACCCTACTTCAGTGTGTGGTGTGATGGATCGCCACTTGGGCTGATGATGAACAATACAAGGAAGAACAGCCTCGCGAGGGTCTGTTCTTGGCTGCTGCAGTGAACTGCTAGGGGGAGTTCAGTCGCTCTCTCTACTGGTTTCTAGGTGAGGATCCGATTGCCTCTACCTTGTGGTGGCTAGTCCTATTTATAGGCAAAGGCCCAGGTCCTCTTCCCAAATATTGAGCGTGAAGGGCGCCAACAATTGGCCATTTTGAAGGGGAACATCTAGTACACTTATCCTGACTAAAGTTGGTCCTCGCCTATCAAAGGCTCTGGTAGTGACGCTGGCTTGTGCTCCACGATGACTTCCATCCTGCCGTTCTGCTGGTCTTGGTCTTGTTGCACCGAAATGGATGCCTTTGCTTGATGCTGTCGCCTGCGCTTGCTCCCTTTGCACCAAAGAGGAAAGAAGGACATTGTGCGGGCTGGCACCCGCCTGGCGCTTTTGGTCGTCATGGCTTGTGTCACGGGCACCTCGCGAGGTACCCCGCATTGATCTCTCCGCCTCCTCGCGAGCCGGCCTGACGAGGCTGTGCCTGAGGAAGCCTCCTATCGTCTGCCCTGCGAGGCTTGGCCCCTCGCGAGGGTCTTGAGCTCGTGTTGATGAAGATGGGCCATGCTGGGCCGCCCCTTGAGCCACGCCGCAGGCAGGCAAGTCTGGGGACCCCCGTTCCCAGAACGCCGACATAGTCGTAGTGCAAATGGAAGTCAAAGTGAAGGGATACAAGGGCTCCAGCCCACAGGTGCGGTCACTCAGGTGCCGGACGTCCGGTAGGCGCCGGACGTCCGGAGGCTTGGGACGGTCCGGACGTCCGGTCGTGCTCGGAAGTCCGTAGATTCAGCTATGTCGTGGGCGCGTCGGACGTCCGGAGAGGGTCGGTCGTCCGGAGCTTCATGACTGTCCGGACGTCATCGGTCGTCCGTAGATTCAGCTCGGTTGCATGTCGTCCGGTCGTCCGGTCCGCTTCGGACGTCCGTAGATTTGGTTCGGGTGGCGAAGTACCGGACGTCCGGAAAGCTCGGTCGTCCGTGTCCTGGCATTCATCGGACGTCCGGACTGGGTCGGTCGTCCGACGCCTGTAGCTTCCACGGTAGCTCTTATTCTTTTCCATCATGTTTGGGGTCCTCGCCGTCTTGGCTCTTGTATGTAGCTGTTCCGTGGGTCGCTTCCAGGCACCTGATCACACACAGAGTTTCCGAATGAGGTAGTAGCCATGTCTCGTGAGTAAGAAGAGGAAGTTCGGAGAGGAGCGAGTTCACGTTATCTTCAATAGCCTTAGCTCGGGCTCGTGTCATGGGTCCAAGTGGTGTTGAGGGAGATGTAGGCACGTCCATGGGGGTGAGCGAGGGATGCTCTGCATCAGTTACTCCCCACTATGACCAGCTTTGGCCTCTCCCAGTGCTCGACCATGTATAGCTGCTAAGCCTGCCACATAGGCATAAAATATGATGTGGCAAGTTAATTAAGAAGAGAGAGACTAGTTTGGTGACCGCAGGAAGAAACAGTGGAAAGACAGTTTTGAGTCTAAAGATAATTAAGTGAAGCAAGCTTAGCAACAACAAACTAAGCACCTATGCATTGGAGACTTGAGTTGCTAAGACATTTAATGCACTTAGCACCTCATCCAAGCACATCTAAGCACTTAGCACTTAGCACCCACTTCACCGTGGACCTTGACGGTGTACGTCACCTTGTGTCTAGACCTAAGATGCCATGTGTACCAGATGAATGACTCCAAGCTCGACCACCATCATGCAAGAGGTGCGATCCGAGGAACACTATTGGAGACACCCCCTCAGACTAGCCACAATGGGTAGTAACATAGACTAGTAACATGCTCATGTTACTAGTCTATGTTACTACCTCTATGGTAACATATCTATGGTAACATGCAACACTTCATTTATTAGGCTATAGACACATCTTGATTGATATGTGTGATGTTACTACTTTCCTCTCTTTCTTCATTTATTGCTTGCCACATCATCTACTTTATCTAGACATGTGTGATGTTACTACCTATGTTACTCCAATTGTGGGTAGTCTCATAATTTTCCTCGTCATCATCTGAGTCCTAGAAGATCTCAGCCACATCATCATTAGGCATGCAGCCGCCCTGATAGACAACGTGCACAGAAGGAGTAGAGGCGAATGGGGATGCACCACGTCGTGGGCACTCCATACATGCTCGTGTGCGTGTAGTGTGCGTGTTTTTCCATCGGTGCTAGCTCTAAGGCCGAGGCTGCGGTCATCTTCGTCTCCGACTAGTCGTTCAGCAAGGACGACAAAGAGGTGTGCTCCATGCTGTGCCCGTATGTGCATGAGTTGAATCAGATGGAGTTCGTGCGTTCGCATGTGTACATGCATGGCTGCATGCATCCTATGCGTGCATGGCTTGTTGCATGGTTATCAATATAAACTATAAAATATCTTCAACTTAGCATCCTGATGTATTGTCTCTAGTGGTTAGTGAAGAGTTCATGTTCTTTTATTTTTTATAGGTGGGCAGGCGACAAAAAACAGGGGAAAATGCGCAAGGTTCCTTGCAGACGCTCCACCGCGACTTTCCTTGCTCCTTCTCGGTCGTCGGGAATCTATGTTCTTCAACTCTTTTTTTACATGATCTTTGTTCATCCTTTTGCCAACACAGGAGACATCTAGCATCAAGGTGCACGTGGCATGCAAGAAAATGGAGACAATCAAATAAGCAGTGTGTAAGTGAGTCGTGCACTTCGATGGCACCTACTACGCAATATTTTTTCTCCTCGATGGCATGTGAATAGTGCACGTACTCAATGACGGAGCGCGGGATGGTAGCCATGACATGGTCAGCCCTTTTTTGGAGGGAGTACATACTAAATAACTTTGATGTGTTCTGTCAACTTGCAGAACGATGAGAAGTTTGCTTACTATGCCATCTCCCTCGCCCATGCATGGATGGTGGCTCGCAACACGAGGAAAAACTTTTGCTTACAAGCGGTGGATGTGCAACAGTTCATTTGGTGTCAGATTGCCAGAAGTACTACTGTAGAACCATCGACTTCTGGAAGAGGCGAAGAGGCAAGCTCAAGGGCACCTACTAACCATAGGCTAGGTGTAGTGGGAGTAACATAAGTAGGGGTACCTCCTTTTTTTATTCTAGAAACATCCAGACGTGTATACTGGACGGTAGCAGCATAGCAACTGAATCAAAAATCGAAACCAACCAATGAACTACTACTACTGGTGAGCGTTTGCTAGTACGTATCATGTACTCCCTCTATCCATGTATATAGGGCTTAATGCGTTTTTAGAGACTAACTTTGGCCCTGTTTGGATCCATGGGTTATAATTAGTTTGATCTAGTTGGGGCTCAAATAGCCCTAAAGTATCAAAGCATGAGGGTTAAATTGGAGCAAGTTGCACCAAACCCACCAAAAAAACTATCCCACCCAAGAGGTGCTAATTGGAGAGAGTTCTCATTGGGCCCACTGAAAAATCACTTTTCTCTCTCCATCAAGTGCATTTATTGTCAATCTAACCTTGGCACCCAAACACCTCTTTGGCTACAGTTAGTTCAGGGTTAGTCATGAGTTAGTCTAACCTCTAGCTAAGTTAGAGTATCCAAACAGGAGCGGTATAGGACATGCAAGTTGCTCACGGCATACAGTCAAATTTGTACGTGAAAGGATCTTTATTTTTAAAACGGAACGTGAAAGGATCTTCGAATGATATAATTTTCAAATTATATAAAATCTTATCAATAGTCAAATATATCATCGAAGAATACATTAGGCCCTATATAAAATCTTATCAATAGTCAAAACCAACTATTCTAAACGAGTTCAAAACGAGAAACTGGACCCACTCGCAACACGGCACGCCTGTCTCGTTTGGTCCGTCGGTCAAAGCGCTTCCTCTTCTTGGCATAACAATAGAGTATAGTACTATTTTTTAGAATGGTCTTGGCATGTCACTAACATGTGATGAGTTAACCGACCTCAATAGACGGCAAAAATGCTAGCCCACCGCACTTTGAGAGAGATGAGGAGCGAGAAGCAATACGGGCTGCTAGATTACTAGAGCTAGGTGTCGCACGGAAGCCAAGAAATATGGTGATAGCGTGGGTTAGCCATGTACTAGTATGATGTAACTACACTAGGCTATCGTGTTTCGTACTCTTCCAGTCCACTATGGAGATGATTGGTTGATTTTATATCGCTGAGTAATACAAAATATTATGAGTGCAGACACTCCACCACGAGGTTCCTTGCTCCTTCTCGGTCATCGGGAATCTATGTTCTTCCACTCTTTTTTATTACCTGAGCTTTGTTCATCCTTTTGCCAACGCGCGAGACATCTAGCATCAAGGTGCACGTGTCATGCAAGAAAATGGAGATAATCAGATAAGCAGTGCATAAGTGAGTCGTGCACTTCGATGGCACCTAGTACTACGCAATATTTTTTCTCCTCCATGGCACGTGAATAGTGCACGTACACAACGACGGAGCACGGGATGGTAGCCATGACATGGTTAGCCCTTTTTTGGAGAGAGTACGTACTAAATAACTTTGATGTGTCCTATCAACTCGCGGAACGACGAGAAGCTTGCTTACTACGCCTTCTCCCTCGCCAACGCGTGTGCGGTGGCTCAGCAGCACGAGGAGAAATTTCTGTTTACAAGCCGCCTGCCCACCTATAGAACCGCTTCGCACTGGCCAATTCCTCTCAAACACCTAGGGAGGCGGTTGAACTGAACAATTCTAACTTTCTTTAATTTAACCCTCATGTTTGGATACTTTAGGCTATTTGAGCGCCAACTAGCTCAAACTAACTCTGACCCATGGATCCAAACAGGGCCAAAGTTAGTCTCGGAAAACGCATTAAGCCCTATATACATGGACGTACGGAGTACATGATATGTACTAGCAAACACTCACCATTGGTTTGTTTCGATTTTTGATTCAGTTGTTGTGCTGCTACCGCCAATATTCGTGTGTGGTTGTTTCTTGAGTAAATAAGGAGGTACTAGTACTTACTGTGGGAAAGGTGAAGTGATGGTTGATTCGCCCGAGAAATTTATTCCTCTGGGAATATGGGAGTACCAGTGGATTCAAGGAATACATAAATGATCGTTGCTTCATCCTGGCAACTTACTGTGGCGAAGGTGGGGCTCTGTGCTTTAACTGCTCACTAGTCATTACTACTGCGGCGCAAGAACCGGGGTGAATCTTTCCCTACAGTCGTGCACTCAATATTGTTGTATGGCAGGTGGAGCCGGATGAAGGATGTCCCACATGTCGGTGAAACGAAGTTGAATTGTTTATGGCATTGCTATCAATCCTTCAGGATTTGTTTATATGTACGCATAAATTTAATGAAATTGTGTTGTGATGCTATGAAGGTTTCAACTTTGGTTCCCGCAGGAAAAAAAGGTTTCAACTTAGTATTCATGTGTCTTGCCTCAAGATTATCTCGTTACAACATCCGATCAAATACAAATGAAACTACCATGGCTGCTAATGCATCTCAATGGTTCGTAGATCAGCGCCAATATGTACATCACAACTGAAGACAAAGTTGTGAGAAGGTGTACAAATAAAGAAAAATATATAATTGATCGATGTTGTTCGTAGGCATGGATCCATTTCCTTGCCAGAGTGTTCATTGCTTGGCAGCTAGTTTCACCTAGCTCCGTAGCAAAAAAAGAGGTGTATGGAGGACACCACAATCCAATCATTTTGTGCAGCTCCGCTAAAATCGACCGGACCATCCCTGTTTGCAAAGATATCCAGTCAGTGTGATTAAAATAATAGTGGAACTAGACGATGAAACATAACACACACAAATAGAAGCCAATCACCTCTACGATCTCTCTTTAGGACAAACTACTTGTTGGAGAGTATTACGCACGGAATTGGATGAGGAGGATAGCAAAACCAATCTCCCTTCCTGCAGTCCCGCAGAAATGTAAAAACATTGCCCATGTGACATTTTGGACGAACTGCACATAACACTCTTAAGAAAAAAGTGATTTGTGCAGTTCACCAAAAGGTCGCAATAGCAACGAGGTGAAAATGGATAGCCCTATTTACAAAAGGAGGTAGAAAGGAAACAATTACTGCCCAATAACATGAGTTGAAGACACATACACCGACAAAAAAGAAGCATATTCCATGTAATAAGGGAAAGATAACACATGGTGGTTTATCAAAAATGGTTTGAGCACGAGATTGCAAGATGGAAAGTACGCCGGCCGAGATATGTTTTAAGCAAACAACTAAAGAAGATCCACATGCAGCAATGTGGGAAGATGGGCAGTGGAGCAAGGCCGGAGGAAGCTGTACCTGAGGGTTGTCGGGATGTTACTAGGAGGGCGCAGGTGGCCGGGATCTGCCCATACTGCGGCAACGAGCAAGTGGCGAAGGCCCTACCACGCCGGAGCTTGGTCAGAGAGAACAACGGGTACCGCAGATCGGGACATGCTGCCTCAACACCGTCGAACAGAGAGACGATGCACATCCTCCCTTTATGCCAGCGGACGGGATGCGGTCGGATCACTGACTAACGCTGAGAGAGAGGCCACCACCGCCTTGTGTGAGATGGTGTGACGAGAGACAAACCCATTTTTCCATTTTCCCCACAGCAATCGTTTTATATTTTGTACATGCCATTGAGGAATATATAACTTTATTTAATACTAATGTGTCAAGTCGAATGTTGTTCCGTCTAGGTGTGGTACCCGACCCTCCTTTGAGTAAACAACCGCTACACGCGTCAAATTATCACATGGGCTGCCTTTTCATACAGAAACGAACTCCACCATGTACCCGCATGGGTTTGGCCGGGAATGAGACATGAGTACGTGCGTCCCGCGTGCACCTCTTCTTTTAGGTGCAGGTACGTACGTGGGTGGGTGTGAGAGAGATGGTTTGTGCGAAATAGAGGCAATGTTTCAATGATATCTCAAACAAAAAAACATAACATATGCAATGTGTGTGAAACGGAGTCATGGACGTGAGATATCAATAGAATTGAAAACAGGGATGAAGTGTGTGGTTGTGCGTTCGATAAAGAGTTCCATCGAATTTGTGTTTTCCCACGTCAAAGATACAGGGCGGCTGGCCTAATAGAATTTGAGAGGGCAGAGGTGCAGTTTTTCTCTGTGGCATGGATACCTACCTACAATGTTCGACTATCGGTGTGTGTGTGTGGGGTGGGGAGGGGGCAGAGACTGATCGACTAGTATATGTGTGGGGAAGAAGAGAGACCTAGCTATGTATTGAGGGAGATCGATCGGCATCCATGGATATGTGTAGCAGTGGAATAAGGTTGGGAGAAAGACAACGGTAGAGTGTCGGAGGGTTGGTGGTGGAGTGGCGTCTCACAAATGGTGGGAGAGGCCTGCTAGACAATCGGAGGGTACGAGTGCAATATCAATAAGAGAGGGCGGGGGATGTCTGTCTGTATATGCACATGCGTGTGAGAGAGGGGTCGGGAGGTATGCAAGGATGATGAGGGGAGACGATATGGTTGTGTTAAGCATACGTAACTACATAGGAAGATCAACCGTCGTGTGTCCAAGAAAGGGAGAGATATAACTAGTGACGTAAGTGTATTGGTGCGTGGGGAAAACGAATTATAGTCGATCTGGCTATATGTCGGGAGATCGGTACATATACATGCATGCATGTGTTAGAAGCAAATAAGGTCCAGAGAGACATACATGGGGAGAGGGGTGCGGCTAGGAGGTGGTGCGAGAGGCCTACCATGTCGAGGGGGAGGAGTGTGTGAGTATGAGATCAATGAAAAGAGGGGCGGGATTATGCACCTGCATGGAACCATATTGGACATAGGGGGGCATGGACGATGGGAAGAGAAGAGGGGAAGTATATATGTGTTTGTGGTAGGCACACTTGGCTAGAGAGGTATATCGACCGGTGTGTGCCGAAAAGAAGGAGCCGGGGGGCCTACACACACCACGGGTGAACGACCTAAAGAGAAATAACGAACGTGCGTGATGGAGGGGACGCTGAGCGAGGGTGAGAGGGGGGCGGGCGTGTGCATGCATGATAGAAAGTTAGCGCTAGCTAGCTACAAATAGAAGAGGATCGTGAAGGCGTAAAGGACGAACAAAGATCATAATTCATTATAAAAAAGTGGATATGGATACTTGAAGAAGATATCATAATGTAGAACATTGATTATAATTTGGGCTAATGTGTGGTTTTTGCAGCTCAGGGCTAAATACTTGTCATAATGTAGGGGGCGGGGCACTATACTTTGTGTGATAAACACGGTGTACGTATGGAACATGGTTTAGATTATGAATATAGAGTTAGTACATCAAATGTACTATTATTTGTAATCAACAACAAGTGTATTCAAAAAATAGAATTTGAGTTCATATAGTACACATAGTTCATATCTATCTCTATAGTAATCATGTGGTGTATTATTAAGGTAATTCACGAATGATGGTTGAAGTTAGCAACAATCATGATTGTAGATTCTTATTGAAGTAGAGAAATGAATTCAAATTCAGTTCGAATTGTAGGAGTAGCATAGACATTTGGAACGCACTAAAATGTTGGTATGAGTAGGTTACATGCATTATACAGCCAGCGAAAAAATTTAATTGGACATAACATGGATTCATACTCCCTCCTTCCATCTATATAGGCCGTAATGCATTTTTTCAGACCGCCTTTGACTATTGACAAGATTAATAGTACATGACATGCACAATGTGAAAAACATATCATTGAAAGCTCCTTTCATACACGAATTTAACGGTGTGCTTTGTGTAAGTTGCATGTCATATATTATTGCTCTAATATTTGATCAAAGTTAGCATCGAAAAACACATTAGGCCCTATATAGATGGAAGGAGGGAGCAGCATTGAATAGCATTCGTATAGTAAAACGGGGCAAGACTCTCTCTTTGTGTGGTGTGAATAGTTTTTTTTGGTTGAGGGAAGTGTGAATTGATTTGGTACGTACAAGTACAATATTACACGTTAGGCTTGTCCCTAAAATTCAACCCGCACCTTGTTATATCCTACATATTGGACAAGTGCATCCCTAAGTCATGGTTCACCCCCTCCCATCACCTCCTTTTCGCCATTCAAAATCCCAGGCCGCCATAACCTCTCCGCTCCAGCCGCGAAACCCCACCCTCCTCCGTCCGCCACCTCACCGCTACCCAGCCAGAGCCTCTTCCCCGATGATGTCGTCCATTGCAACAGCTCGACGTCCCTCGTCTACCTCCCTGATGAGGATCCGTCGTCCATCTCGTCGTCCCTCCAGTTCAGCCGCCCCGTCCTCCACCTCCAAGGAGCTGCTCCGATGATCGCCTCGTCTATCGCGGCTGCTCCATCCCCACAGCGCCGCCTTAACCTCCTCCACTAGAACCGCAACATCCTCACCGACTCCTCGGACGAAGCCGAGGCCTACTCGGCGCCACTAAAGAGGTTGTACACTCATCGCATCGCACCTTCTCCTTAACTCGACCTTCCGACACCGACGGTGCTCCATATCGCACCCCCATGGAGCGGCTACCTTGAAGTCGGTGCCACGGGTGACATCTCCACGGCGGCTCTCCCCCAGTGTGTGGCCCTTTCGGCGGCGGCGGCCGTACCAACCGAATCTGTTGCTGCTGCTCTGGCTCTCGCTCGCTCGCTCGCTTGTGCTGCTGCTGCTGCTCTCCCCCTCGCTCGTGCTGCTGCTCTGCTCTAATTTAGCTACACTTCAGTCGACTGAATCGACTTTTGGGTCAGTCGATTTTTAGGGGGTGGGGCGGCTCGCCGGAGTTAAGGAAGAACCACCCACAGCGGGGAGGGGAGTTCGCCAGAGAGGTACCCCACTATCTATCTTAGTGTTTAGGGTGGGGGCCGGGGGGCCTAGAGGGTTGGCCGGGGCGGCGAGGCGGTGGAGGACCGGCGGTGGGGAGTTGTTTCAGGGCTGCGAGGCAGCGCTGGGTCCGGCGGTTCAGCCGGTGGTGGCTAGCGGCACAGGGGGGGTGCACGTTGAAGATGAACTACAAGCCCTCCCTAAACTACATGTCTAGTGCCTCTCTACTACCATTGCATTCAGTTTCGACAGTAACATTCAGTGCCACAGTAAATTTCAGTTTTGACAGTTAAGTTTAGAGTCAATAGTTTTTACCTCATCTGTTGTAGTCAGCTGGTTTTTGGTGATGTAAATTTTACATCTATTTTCACATCATCTATTGGAGATGCTATTAGAATCACACTTGATATTAACGATGTCTGTCTTGTGCTGCTTCAGGCTTGACGTCTTACGGCTCAGAGCTATTGTAACGACACATCGATCCATCACAACAGAGCAGTGCCCTAGACGCCATCTACAGATTCCTCAGATTTTCCTCCACACCTCCAACCGCCACCTCTGCCTCAACTTCTTCAATGACCAACCCAATGATGCTGAGATCGACACGGCTACGGCAAAGAGGTTGTACACTTGTTGCATCACTTATTACTTTACATTCATGTCAATCCATTAGGGCTATTTTGGTTCAATAGAAAAACATAGCAATAGGGAATTTTCCTATGGCACTCTACTAGTCAATTATTCATGTATTTTGTTGAAAGGAATGGATCAAAACATCCACCTTGACCTACTTTTCAAAATCCTATCCATGAAAACAAGACCAAGTGAATTAGTGGCAGAATAACATTCTAACTGTACACGCTTTCATATGGTTTCACTTTATTTTGGCCATGTTTCTTTGCATTCCTCTGCTCTTCCAATTCCTGTGAACCAAACACCCAAGTTGACAGAAATCCTATGTTTACAAATGCTCTATTTGCCATGTGCATTCCTATCCTATTCCGGTGTTTTTCCTATCCCTGTGTTTTTATAATCATGCAAGCCAAATGAGCCCTTACAGAATTACTTCAGTTACAGGTAGGTGTCGAAGGGAACTTTGTGTGGTTTGTCTTGCTCCTGCCGCGATGTCGTCCACCTCACCTGATCTGCTCCATCGATAGAAGCATCCACCAAACCAGACATCACGACTCCTGACCATCTTTCGCCGCCTCAGATGTCCTTCCCTGCCGCCGGCACCCACCGCAATGGCATCACCATCATCGACTCAGCAGATGAACCTGAGGAGTACATCGGTCCACAAGAGAGGTCGCACTCTTTTGTTTCTACTTATGTTATGCATTGCTTAAAATTACCTGCTACTTTATCGTCATGTTCACCTCTTAAACTCCAAGTCAGGTCCAAATTAATGTTCAAACTTGAGTTCTAAATTAGTTGTGAGGCACATATCGAGGCAACAATGAATAGTATCGCTGTCTAATATCTGGTTCACCTAGGGTATGCATATGTTATTCATCTTGGGTGGGAAACAAATAGTAAAGCAACCATCATATGTCTTTTCATTAAATTAAAGCAATTATCACCCCGCTATCATTATTTTTGGATCCATCCACTTGTTGTTACCATCACTAAATTTCTGCATTCTCTCCTTAAATAATATCACCATATTTTTTCGTATGCATGTCAGATATTGTACAAAGTCATGTTGAACATGTAGAGAAAAAGAGAAGAGTTTTATGCAGCAATACAATGTCATGGAGACATCGCTCCATGGTGGGTTCAATGGCAAACCCTCCCCCCACTCTCCAGATTCTAATCCAGAGGAAGATATCTGTTCTGAGGTGGATTCAGACGCAGCTAACCACTCCTATTTACCCCCCCAAGGTGTTTGCTCTACCTTGGCATGATGATGTTAGTCATATCAAGCACATGTTGCCTTGAAGTGCCTACTTTTGATATCATATATGTCATCTGCTTAGTTTAGACTTGTTCTGTAATGCCACCTGTTTAGTTTCTATATCATATACGGGAATTATGCAGTCTCTTGTCTTTTAGCCAGCCATAATATATGTGAAATGTGCAATGCCATCCTGTTTAACCAGACATCATATATTTGAATGATATCTTGCCCATCCTTTTCTTCATTACATTTCCATTTGTCGACAATGTTTGTACATTAAACTACTCTTCCAGTGAATCAGCCATTTGGGTGGGAGATGGAAAAATCTGGAGTGAAAACAAGGCCTTCAGAGTAGAAAGTGCTACATGTCGAAGCAGATCTCTTGTTGGGTCCCGATAGCTCCTCAGAGATGGATTTAGAGACAGATGACTAGTCCTATTACCCCACCAAGGTGTATGCTCTAACTTGGCATGTCATGCATATGGTGTCTTGCATTGCATAGTTTAGACATCATATACACAATATTCAACACCATGTTTTTAGTTCAGACAACATATCGAATGCCCTATCTTTAGCATATAAATCACATATGTGAATTAAATCATGCGATCCTCATTACTTAGATAACATGTAGTTGAATTATGTCATGCGATCCTATTTATTTATTCATCATATCTTTGAATTATGTTATGCTATGCTATCAAGTTTAGATAGACATCATATATGTGAAATTATGTTATGCTATCCGTAGTAGTTAAACAATATACATGTCAACTATTTCATGCCCTCTTTTTTCCACACTATCTATTGCATTTGTCTCTCATACAATGTCTATACATTCAACTATGTTTCCTGTTTATCAGCCATTTGAATTGGAGCGGGTGATGTCAGTATCTAGCGGAGTAAAAACACGGTATTCAAATAAATTAGTGCTACCTCTTGGTGGAGATAGCACCCCGGTTGTACATGCATGAGAACCACCAATACCACACATAACCCAAACTCTCGCAGATTGTACCCCGACTGCGATGGAAAGAGAACTAGCTTCACCCAATCTAACCCCAACCCCAGCAGATAGTAACCCAGTTCCTGTTGACACAGTATCATCTCCACCATAGAGCTCCCAAACATGAGCAGTTAGTAAGGCAACTCCAGTACCCAAAGGGCCAGTACTACCACGGCGAAGCCCAACTCCACCAGTTTGTACGCTTATTCCTGTGAAGGAAGCACAACCAGCTAGACGTAGTTTAGCATCTATCGCATTTGATGTTGTTCAATTGTATGTGCATATCTTCCCATCTTGGAAATATTATACTAAACATGAAGGAAAATGCCAGTTGTAGGTGTCTGTCCAGGCGTTATGTGTAAGTAATGTTATTCATGGAAATTACTTTGCTTTGTTCCATACATCCTACCTCCATGATGGTTATAATACAGCAAATTTTCTCATTTTTCTCTATAGAGAAGGACCGATTTGGAAACTCATGATTAGGTAACCTGTGCTAATAACTCTGCTATCTTCAAGAATGCTTGGTGGTAGTATCAGAATTATATGAAGAAAACGTGCTTCACCGGCAAAGAAACTCATCAAATTCCCTTACGTTCTCCTGAGACACATTTACTGGACAATGACTGGGAACGCCTTGTTCTGTACTGGTCCCGAACCAAGAATGTGGTAAGGTCTATGAGCTCATTTTCTATTTTTAAGTACTATATTCTTCTGTCTTACTGTACTCTATTCATCTAGAACAAGTGCCTAAACCTGAAGAACAACTGTTCTAATTTAAGATTCCACTGCTATCGTGCATACTACTTTGCTCTTGTATCACTGTATTTACTCATACAAACTTATTTTTAAATTGAAGGATCCAATCGAGACTCCAATGGTACAATAGATATGTTCACACATGTTTCTTTAACAGGTTTGCTCTTATCAACAGCTCTGTTGATTTCAGTTTTATACAGTTGACTTTTCATATCATGCACATTACTAGCATCACAACAGAGCCAATAGTGTTGTTGTACATGTAGACCCGTGGTACCCATCTGAAATCTTATTGTACCGTGTAGTTTCCCACGCTTTGCATTCCTTCACTACTGCTTTGTCTTGAACTAATATGATTTGAACCGTGTCTCTATTTTCATTTTGCAAGACAATGCAGTGACCATAGGACACAGATATATGTTTGTTTGATGCTTTTATTATGTACTATTGTAACACCCCGAGACCGATGCTCCAGATGCCTTCCTTGTATTCCGAGATTCGTCGTGTGATTTGTTTTGTTCGTTGCATTCATCTTTGCATCATGTGCATTGCATCATGTCATTATGCACCCCCTTTTTAAATCTCAGCTAAATAAATTGCATAGATCGTTGATCTATTTAAATCGAGGGAATTCACATGGTGATTTCTTTTTATAACATATCCTCCCAATATTTAGTGAGCTACTATAAAATATTCCATTAGCTTGGAACTAACCATAATACACATGCAAAATCCCCATGCGCAAAATCTTTCCCTAACCCTCTCTTTCTTTTCATCTCTCTATTTCTTTTCTGCTAGAGAATTAGAGAGAGAGAAGAGAGCCTGCGCTGCCGGCCTATTGGGCATGACCAACCAGACTAGCCCACCTAACCCCTACCTAATCCTAGCCCGACCATCACTTGATCCCCATCTCCCTCGCATCCTCTCTCTCCCGATCCCATCGCCTCTCTCGATCTCCTCCCTCGTGCCGCCATCTCTCATTCGCTCAAACCCCTCCTCCCGAGCATGCCTCCCATGGTGCCCCGCATTAGCCGACCTCCACCTCATGAGCTCGCCGCCTCCCGCAGCCGTCGACCGAGCCTCCTCCTCGTCGCCAATGGTGCCGTGCCATCGGACCTCCTTGTCGCCCTCGTTGACGACCAGCGCCACCCCTGCAGCCTCCCCTCCTCTGTGTCATCACCTCCTCTCCGCCAAGGCCGCGGCCTCGCCGACCAATCCCGCCTGCCTCCCCATGCTATCGCCCCGGTCATCTCCGTCCTGGATCTGGCGGGATCCGGCCGTGGTCCGTCCCAAGTGCGTCCCTGTCGCCATGCCTCCAAGTCCCTCGCGCCATCGTCCTCATACACCATGGCCGAGACCATCTCCAGCAGCTCCTCCGCGCCTGTTCTCCGACTACTCGTGCTCCCTGACGAGCCCTGCCCGACACTGCTATGGGCAGCCACCTCGCCCGCCTCTGCACCGTCACCTCCTCTGTGCCAAGGCCGCGGCCTCGCCGGCCAACCCTGCCTGCCTGCACTCGTCGTCGCCCCTGTCATCTCCAGCTTGGATCCGGCAGTATCCGGCCGTGGTCCATCCCACGTGCGTCCCTGTGGCCCTGCCTCCAAGTCCGTCACGCCACCGTCCTCATACGCCATGGCCGAGACCATCTCCAGCAGCTCCTCCGCGCCTGTTCTCTGGCTACTCGTGCTACCTAACGAGCCCTCCCCGATGCTGCCATGGGCAGCCACCCCGTCGGCCCTGTCTACCTGCTGCCGATATGCCATCACCAGCCGCTTGCTGTGCTCCACCTCCTGGCCCGAGCTACATCTGTCGCTGCCTTTTCCCGTTGACATGAAGACTGCAGCTGCAACACCCATGGACGCCAAGTTCCTCTACGACCCGTGTTCGACTACGGGGATTCGCCAAGTACCCTTCGGATACACCAAGTCCAGGACCGCCAAGTTCTTCTACCGCCGTCAAGTGAATGACTACCATCACTCCAAGACCCAAACGACTATGGCGACTTGAACATCTATGAACCATGTACAACTACCGTTTCCTGCTTAGAACGACTACCGTCGACGTGCATTTCGCCAAGTTCATCTATGAAACGTGTACACCTACTTCCACTACGACCCACGAGTACCACTACTTCCCACGACCAACCTGAACCGCTCCGAAAATGCACGCTTCAAAGGTATAACCGCCGAGATGACCTTCCGAGAATGAATGTGTGTTGGATGAGATGCCCGTGTTTGCATATTGTCCGGATTGTTGTTGCACATTCCTCCTCGTATGCCTTTCCACCAACACATGGGAACCCGGTATCTAGGATCACATCACCATCTTTTGCATGTTCTGCACATCCACACTTTCTTTTGCACCGACATCTTGATGAGTTGTCGGATCATCGAAATGTTGCCGTGGCACATTTTCCATTGTCGTTGGCATGACACCCCTTTCACTCTGACATGGTGACCAAATGCTACACAACATGCTCATGTCAACATTTTCATAAAACTTGCATATGTCATCCGCATCATTATAACAACATTTAGAATGTTTAAATTTTTTGTTGCATTAAATTGCTAAATAACATGGGGATTTTCCGGAATTATTGTTTGTTATTTCCGGCTTCATTTAAACTTGCCTAGCTAGGTAGTTTTATTATGCTTCACTTCTTGCCATGTTTAAGAACATTTAATATTGTTGGGTAGCTTAAACGAGATTAAACTAAATATGTCAATGTGGTGTTTTGTCAATATGCAACTTGTTGTATATTGAGCTCCACATAAATTGTATTGTTGTTTGTGTACTTTTCCAAGCCATGCATATTTAAACTGGACATGCATCACACTTGATTTTGCATCATGCCATGCTTATGTGATGGTTGTTTACCATGTTGTTTGCTTCTTTCCGGTTTCGCATCTCCTTGATAGTTCCGGTAACGTTGCGTTTGTGCGGATTCGTTCGACTATGTTGGTTCATCTACTTCATGGGCTCGTTCTTCTTCCAATCGGCATTTCAGGCAAGATGACCATTACCCTCGATATCACTTCTATATTTGCTTGCTAGTTGCGTTGTTCTATCGCTATGCTGCGCTACCTATCACATGTTTACCATGCCTCCAATATTGCCATGTCAAGCCTCTAACCTACCTTCCTAGTAAACCGTTCTTTGGCTAAGTTACCGCTTTTTGCTCATCCCCTCTTATTGCGTTGCTAGTTGCAGGTGAAGTTGAAGATTGCTCCATGTTGGGACATGTTTATGTTGGGATATCACAATATCTCTTATTTTAATTAATGCATCTATATACCTGGTAAAGGGTGGAAGGCTCGGCCTTATGCGTGGTGTTTTGTTCCACTCTTGCCACCTTAGTTTCCGTCATATTTTGCGTTCCTTACGTGGCTGGGTTTATGGGAACCCCTTTATAGTTCACGTTGAATAAAACTCCTCCAGCAAGGCCCAACTTTGGTTTTAGATTTTCCTAACAACCTATAACCCTCCCTTGGGCAGGCTAACCCAAGGGTCATCTTTATTTTACCCCCCCCCCCCCGGGCTAGTGCTTCTCTAAGTGTTGGTCCAAACCGAGCAGCCTATGGGGCCACCTCAGGGAAACTTGAGGGCTAGTTCTACTCATAGCTTGACTCATCCAGTGTGCCCTGAGAAGGAGATATATGTAGCTCCTATCGGGATTTGTCGGCACATTAGGGCGGTTTTGCTGGTCTAGTTTTACCATTGTCGAAATGTCTTGTAACCGGGATTCCAAGTCTGATCGGGTTTTTGCGGGAGAAGGAATATCCTCCGTTGGTCATGAGAGCTCATAATGGGATAAGTTGGGACACCCCTGCAGGGTATAAACTTTCGAGATCTATTCCTGCGGTTATGTGGCAGATGGGAATTTGCTAATATCCGGTTGTAGAGAACTTGACATCGATTTAATTAAAATACATCAATCGTGTGTGTAGCCATGATGATCTCTTTTCAGTGGAGTCCGGGAAGTGAACACGGTTTGGGTTATGTTTGAACGTAAGTAGTTTCAGGATCACTTCTTGATCACTTCTAGCTTTACGATCATTGCGTAGTTTCTCTTCTTACTCTTGTACTCGTATGTTAGCCACCATTTTTAATTAGCTCTTGCTGCAACTCCACCTCATTACCACATCCTACCCATAAGCTTAAATAGTCTTGATCTCGCGGGTTTTGAGATTGCTGAGTCCTCGTGACTCACATATACTACCAAAACAGTTACAGGTGCCGATGATACCAGTGTAGGCGATGCTACCGAACTCAAGCGGGAGTTAGACGGGTACCTTGGTCGTTACTATGTTTCGTTTCCTGATGATTAGTAGTGGAGCCCAGTTGGGATGATCGAGGATCTAGCATTTGGGGTTATCTTCTTTTCATTTGGATTTGTCCGTAGTCGGACTGTGTGTGTACTCTGAATGATGTATGAATTATATGATCTTTGTGTGAAGGGGCGATTGTAAGCCAACTCTATTTATCCCTTTCTTGTTCATTACATGGGATTGTGTGACGATGACCCTTCTTGTGACAAAACCACAATGCGGTTATGCCTCTAAGTCGTGCCTCGACACGTGGGAGATATAGCCGCATCATGGGTGTTACAAGTTGGTAATCAGAGCAATCCCCGACTTAGGAGCCCCCTGCTTGATCGAATCGCTGACGTTGTTGTGTCTAGAACAAAATGTTTTGAGTCTTAGGATTATATATATCAAAGAGTAGGATTCTTTTTACTTCTCAGCCCCTTCGTCGCTCTGGTGAGGTCTCTTGACGTAGATGTTTTGACTTTCCTCTCCTTAAATTTCACTAAATTTTATTTAGGATCACACGGGTATATTGGGATCGTTCCGATATTCTTGTGGTGAGAACATTGTTCTTGGTGCCTCCTGACATTTAGGGGTTATGGAAGTGTCCCAGGGAGTTGAGCTTGGTGTTGTCGTCACAATTTTATCGTAGCAGTTCTGGAATACATGAGTTTTCGCCGACATCGAAAATCTCTTTTATGCAGTAGTTGGTGAGATAACCTCGACGCCACCCAGTACTAGGGCGGGAGTTCGGGAGTATTGCCATAGCTCGTATAACGGATGCTTTTTGAAGGTTGAGGTACACGATTTCCGAAGGTTTCTTGGTTATGTGTTGATGGATGGATACAGCTTGGATGTAGGTATTGTTAGTTTGGGTGAGATATTTATTGCTTCCCTTGTATCCCTAACACCAGATTGCATAACCAGAAAGTTTCGGGAGTTTTATAGGTGGGAATTCAAGTAGCTTTAGTTTTTTTTATTTCTGACAGATGCATGATATGAGATTGGGGTTCGACGTCTAGTGGTACACCTATCCACGGTCGTTTTTACAGTGGTCTCGTTGTGTCTTAAGAGTCCTTGGCTATGCTGACTCGGGGACGCTTCATATGTCATGTGCACTGCCTTCTACATGATGGTGTTGTACGATCGAGCCCGTGTGGGCCCCACCACAAAAACTTCGGACGAAATATCTATTACATGTTTGTTTTCGGCTTATACTGCAAGCCAAATCCTTTGTTTTGTTTTGAGTTGTGGTATTCGAGTTGCTTCGATGTCAAGTGTTGATCCATACCTTCCCTAAATAGTGTTCTCATATTTCTATGGGAGTGCTAATCCTTCTTGATCATTGAGGTTGTCATGTTAATTTTCTTTCCAACCGGTGTGCTTCTTTTCAAGTGGATCCGATCATTTCAACATTAGCAAAATCAATTCTAAGTTTTCTCAACGGTATCCATTCCATCTGCCCTGTCAGGACCCCGACTCAATGCCACATCGATCTAGCATGTAACACCTCATATCGCTTTGCGGCCTCACGCACGGTATTCCCACGGGTGTCGCCTTACCTTTGCCCGGGACCGTTTGCGCCTTTTGGCACACGTATATGATAGTGTCGCTAGCATCCATATGATAAGGAGCCCGGGCTGACATGGATAGTCGTAAACCCGAAGTGGCACAAACCTACAGGGACAGGCATCCATGACCCAGCATCGAACGTGTCGGTCATCAGCGAGTGAATCCAGACTGTAGCACTGGGCTAGCAGGACTCCGGTATTCATCGCGTGACATTTCCCCGAAGGGACAGACACAGGAACGAAGAAGGACACATGCCGGCCAGCCTAAGTGTTCTGGAGCAGTAGCAAGCTACCATGGCTCAGTGGAAGCACTAGGAGACATTTCCCGGTAAGAGAGGCTACTAAGGATAAACAACTAGATAGTCAGATCCCACACATACCAAGCATTTCAATATCATACACACAATATGCTCGATATGTGCAAATACAACATGGCATCACAACATGACTCTATGACTCAAGTATTTTATTCAATAGGCTCCGGGGAGCGAGATATTACAAACATAGGTATCATGACCCAACATTCAGAGCATGCAGATCAAAGCACATGTGGAAGCCTAACGTGTCTGAGTACAGACATCTACAAATGAAAAAGGCTAAGAAGCCTAACTATCTACCAGATCCTGCCGAGGGCACAAGATCGTAGCTGAGGTAACAAGCTAAACATCGAAGTCCACGCGGAACTACTAGCGAGACCGAAGTCTCTCTGCAAAAACATAAAATAGGCAAACGTGAGTACAAATGTACCCAGCAAGACTTACATCAGAACTAACTACATATGCATCATTATCAACAAAGGGATGGTGGGGGTTTAACTGCAGCAAGCTAGCTTTGACTCGGTGGCTATCCTGAACTACGACTGCAAGTAACTCTTTTGAGGTGGCGCACACGAGTCCACATATTCACCATATCAATACACCACTATGGATCCGCTCCCGTCTCCCTACGAGAACGCCATCCATAGCACTCACGCTTATCTTGCGTATTTTAGGTATCCACTTTCACTTGTCTATGAACTGATATAGGCAACCCAGAAGTCCTTTACCGCGGACACGGCTATTCGAATAGATGATGTTAACCCTGCAGGGTGTACTTCTTCAAACATGTTTCCACCACATAGCGTCTGCACACGACATGTGCTCGGCAGACTTCAAGCGAAAGCCGACGTGGGTGTAGACCACCACCTACCTAAACACTCAAGTCTCTAGTCCAGGTTTATCGCCTATTCGGGTTCCATCCATGAGGAGATCCGGCCGGGGTTTCGCTCACAGCCCCAAATGATGTGAACAGGGTTCCGTGACACCAAATGGGCGCCCGGTATACCCGGCCACGTGCCTACCGCATCATAGCCCACCCCTCCGGTCGGCGCTGCGCACGGCCTCCAGCATACTACAAACACCAGAAACTACTTGCAACTCCTGGACAGAGGACAAGGGTGAATAAGAAGTCGAGCGGGGTCATATTTCAGGGCCCAATGCATGGTAGTAGCTGAATCATGGATCACAAACACAGAACTCAGTTCCTAAGGACGGCTTCAATGAGACAACCCACCATGTACTCCTACATGGCCTCTCACCGCTACCTTTACCAAATCGTGTTCACACACTTAGCTCACACACAGTAGGACATGTTCACACATCTCTGATCCATCCCCGATGAACCAGACCTGACTCAACTCTAAGCAATAGCAGGCATGACAAACAAACATGAATGAGTAGGCACAACAGGGCTCAAACAACTCCTACTCATACTAGTGGGTTTCATCTATTTACTGTGGCAATGACATGTCATGCAGAGGATAAAGGGGTTCAGCTACCGCAGCAAGTAACAGTTGAATCGATGTTGTCGTAATGCAGTAAAAGAGAGCAGGAGCGAGAGAGTGGGTTTGTATCAGAATGAACAAGGGGGTTTTGCTTGCCTGGCACTTCTAAAGATAGCATTGAGTCTTCATCAGTGTCAACGATCACAACGTCGGAACATCGTCTACCGAGAGGGGACAAACACCGACAAACAAAGAAGAAACACAATCAATGCAATGCACAATATGATGCATGATCATAACATGACAATATGTTGTGGTTTGAGCTAATGCAACTAGCAACAGATGGATTTGGGTCATATTGAGCCAAAGGTTCAACCCCAAATTCAAATTATGAATTCAAATACTGCCTTATCATGTTTTTCACTAAACATCAAGGTTAAGTTGTTTAAACATGCATGAAACCAGTGCAGATGGATAGATTGGATTTTTCTGATCATTTTTCATATATAATTTGTTTGATTTGGAGTTACGGTTGATTTTATATGATTTTTAGAAGTTTAGAATATTTTCTGGAATTTCCTGAATTATTTTAAATCCAGAAAACAATTACTGCGTCAGCATTGCGTCACGCTGACCTCAGCAGGTCAACAGAACCGGTCCAGGTCAAACCTGACGCGTGGGGCCCGCCGGTCAGTGAGCCAGTGGTGCCTATGGTCACAGACAGGTGGGCCAGGTCAACCGCCACGTCAGCGTAGTCAACGCTGACGCGTGGGCCCACCGGGGTTAGTTAAGCTAAGCAGAAAATGTAATCTGTGTTAATTAGGGCATGGGGCCCATTATTCAGTGGCCTAGGGGGTTGGTTAGTGTGGGGGGGGGGGGGTTAGCCGCTAACGACGGCCACGTCGGATTCGCCGGCGATTAGATGACGGCGATGACCCAGAGCGGCGGTGGCTCGCCGGAGTGGCGCCAGGGGCCGCAGCTGGGTGTGCTGAGGGCACCTGGAGGTAGCCCACGCTCCCGCGCATCCAGTGGAGGCAGGGGTAGGTCACGGGGTGGTCGGAGCTCGCCAGAAGTGAGCTCGCGGGGGCGCCGGAGTTCGGGTGAGTGCGGGGTTGGCGCTGTGGTGCACGGGAGGGCGAGTTAGAATATGCGTTAGGCTCCTGGTGGCTTCCTGAGTGCTGTGACACGCTCCGAATCGAGCTCAAGCGGCTGCAGTGACGGCAGCGACAAGGTCAGCGGCGGCCGGAGGCCGCGACGGAGCTATGGCCTAGAGCTTGCAAATGCGAGGGGAAAGAGAGGGGTTCTGCACGGAGGCTCATAGCAAGGTCGATGAGCAGCTCGGTGGTCTCGGGGAGGCGTCGGAGGCGGCGAATCGACCACCGCGATCGCCGGACAGATGCGGCGATGAAGGCGGCGGGGACGACGCTGCGGTGCGCCCGGCGTCACGTGAGTTGGTGGAGACGAAGAGGAAGGCGCGGCGGTTCTTCTGGAAGCATCGGCGAGGCGAGGGGTGGACATTGGCCGCGGTGGAGCTCGTCGGTGCTCTCGGGTGCTCGTGGTCGATCGCGAGAGAGAGAGCAGAGGAGGAGGAGGGGGTCCAGAGCGAGGGGGGGGGAATCAGGGGGGAGTGTCGTGGCGTCTCCACGCGCGGACAGGCTCGAAGGAGAGGCCTCCAGCGCGAAGCAGGAGGTGGCCGGCGTCGACGCGCGTGCGTCCAGCACGCAGCTGCTTCGGGGCGAGGGGGAGGAAGATGACTGGAAGCTGGGTTGCACAGTAACGGGCCGCGCAGGAGCTGGGCCGGTTGGTGGCGCCAGGTAGGTAAGGGTCTAGGTGAGTCTCTGTTCTTTCTATTTTTTTGTTTCTGTTTTCTAATTTTGCATTTTTGTTTTAATTTGGTTTCTTAACCAAATTATTTTTGCAGCTCTCTGGAAATTATTGTGGATGCATTAAGGTTTATCCTAGAGCTCGACAAAATATTCCAGGATCATTGGAGCAATAAAAATATTTATAGAATTTATTTGCTCCAACACAAATACAATTATGAATTAATTCAAAAACCATAAATGCATTGGAAAAATGTGCATGACCTTTGATTACGGTTTTAACCTTTTTCCAGAAATAATGAACATTTTTGGAGGGCATTTTGGGTCCAATGAAAATATTTGAATTGAACCTAGTTAAAATTATTATCTGCTAGGGTTTGAACATCCCCATTTCAAAATTTCATAAAATTTAAACATGATGCATGGATACTAATGCAAAGACAAGGAAGGCCTGAACTGGGGCTGTGACATGCCCCAAGTTGCCTTTGTTTTTCCTGCCCTCCCACCCTTTTCTTCAAGGACTCAGATTTCTTAATCGGGTATCCATTTTATTGATGGGAAGTCTGTCCACTCTTTTCCGTCATTGTTCTTATCCGGTGATTCTCAGGAAGATACTAACGGAGCTTCAAGTTCATTATTCTTCGTCTCTTTTCTTCGCCGGTGGATTAATTTCAAGTTTCAGTGGTGATCATATATCTTCCTTTTGTTTCACATATCTTCCCATGTGAATTTCTTATCCAAGGCTCTCTTATTTATTAACCTCTCCTAGTTCATATCCGGAGTGCTCAAGATATCTCAGAAGATTCGTGTTTTCCATTCTTAATCTTTTCAAGCTATTTGGAGATTATTATCTCATTCAAGTCATTTAATTCAACCGGTGCAATCCCCCATTTCAATCAATCGTTCAACGGTGTATCTTTCTAGTTGGCCCTAACCCACAGGTCTTTTTTCCAGGATCTTATCTGACTCTTCTAATTTTTCCCAGAGCCATTCCCAAATTCTTTTCGAAGTTTGACGTAAGAATGAATTTCATCAGTCGGATGTTTTCCAAGATCGATTTCAAATTATTTTTCACTGTTGGCTCAACCTCTTTGTTTTTCATTCTCCTGGAGTATCTCAACAATTCATGGTGGTGTTTCTCATCGTAATTCTCAACACAAAAGACCGAGGAAGAGATTTCTCCTAAAATCTTGGTCAATTCTCTTGAAGATTCATGGTTCTAGCTTCATGCCATCCTCATAATTGTTTTTGATTGTGACAATTATTTTCACACCATCCGAAGCATTTCATGAGTTGTTTCCATTTCTTTCCTCTGAAGGCCAACATGTCATAATTCTTCATTCTCAGCTATCGTTCTCCAAATCTTACCGGTGAATCGTTCAAATATCCTCTAATCAGTTCATGATCACTTAGTTCTCAGGTATCTATATCCTCTCAAGTATCTTCCTTCATTTTCCAATTCTTCCCGGTGAATTCTGCCTTTGCTACTTTCATTTTCAATTCTTACGGTGGTTCGTTCAAGATTTCACTTCCTTCGTTATCATATTAATTCATTCGTTGTTTCCAAATCCCACCGGTGGTTCCATCAATACCTTCTCAAGTTTACGCTATATCCCTCTTAATCCTTTTTACGAGAATAAGTAGTATGCCAAATCCGTTGCTTGTCATCAATTTAAATTGGTGAAGGATACGCATAACGTAATTCTTATTATTGTTTCATCCAAGTGATCTAGTTTCTTCTTTCCAGAGTTGTTCATCATGTCACATTTCTTGGTTCGAGATGCTTCATCTTTTCTTTTCTGGAGTTCCAAGTTTTCCGCATCACCTCGTCGTGAAGCTCCATCTAGATTACCACAAGGCTTAATCCTATTCTTTCATCCTTCATTCTATCTCATCATCCTTTTGTTACCGTAGTTCTTCATGGAGGCTCTACATGGTGGTTCGCTAAAGATTTAACTCATTCTCAAAGTGTTCTTGAAGATTGTTCTTGGAAAAGCTCAAGTATTCTTCATCTTGCATTACAAAGTGCAATTCCTTCTAGCTTATCTTTTGAGATGGCGTTATATCATTCTTGACAATTTTCATTCATGTTTCGCGATTCACTTGTTGTCAAGAATGAGGAATTTTAAATCCATTAAACTCTTGGTTGGAGTTATCTTGTGTCATATTTCCCCTAAAGCCGTCCCTAAGGAATGTTGCTATTGTGGTGTTTATCAATGGTCCAGGTTATCTCTCTATCATCTTGGTAGAAGAAGTTTTTCATCTTGTTGGTGTTATCAATTATATTACTTGTTTCCGTAGTGGCAGAATTTTGCCTCAATTTTGAGAAGTTTTCCATAAGCCCGCTACAAGCGTATTCGTTTCGTTGTTGGTTTTCCAACAACTCTGTTATAACCTTCTTGGAAGGGTGCTTTCCAAGCTCTTTTGTGGCAGAAGTTGGCATTTTCTTCTCCATTCCGTTATTCCAATGATCTACCTTATATTCTTTCTTCCGGAGGCATTGTGATGTTGCTCTCTTCACTCATCTTCTCGAATTGAGGATTGTGTTCTTTTCATGCTTATCCATTTAACCGGAGTGTCCTGTCCTCTTTTCAAGTTCTTTTCATCTTACCAAGTCTTGCATCTCTTTTCAACCGGAGTGTTGTCTGAATTTAATCTTCCTTGCTCCTTGTTTATCTCGTTTCAACCAGAGTGGTTCCAATTCTTTCTTGTCCATTGTACTCGTCATTCATAGCTTTGCAACCTCCAAGGTTCACATGGTGTTCCTTATTTCTATTTTCTACCACAGTGCTCTCAATTTTGTTCAACTCTGTTGTGTTCTTTCTTTCAACTTTTCGACCTCTCAAGGTTCTTTGGTTTCACTCATTTGTCGAAAAAGCAACTTAGTTTTACCTCCTCTCTTCCACTTTTGTTTCTCTCCGGTGCCATCCTAGATCTCAGGACGAGATCCTCTTGTAGTGGCGGAGTGTTGAAACACCCCGAGACCGATGCTCCAGATGCCTTCCGTGTATTCCGAGATTTGTTGTGTGATTTTTTTTGTTCATTGCATTCATGTGTGCATCATGTCATCATGCACCCCCTTTTTAAAACTCAGCTAAATAAATTGCATAGATTGTTGATCTATTTAAATCGAGGGAATTCACATGGTCATTTCACTTTATAACATATCCTCCCAATATTTAGGGAGCTACTATAAAATATTCCATTATCTTGGAACTAACCATAATACACATGCAAAATCCCGATGCGCAAAATCTTTCCCTAACCCTCTCTTTCTTTTCATCTCTCTATTTCTTTTCTGCTAGAGAATTAGAGAGAGAGAGAAGAGAGCCTGCGCCGCCGGCCTATTGGGCATGACCAACCAGACTAGCCCACCTAACCCCTACCTAATCCTAGCCCGACCATCACTTGATCCCCATCTCCCTCGCAGCCTCTCTCTCCCGATCCCATCGCCTCTCTCCCTCGATCTCCTCCCTCGTGCCGCCATCTCTCATTCGCTCAAACCCCTCCTCCCGAGCACGCCTCCCATGGTGCCCCGCATCAGCCGACCTCCACCTCATGAGCTCGCCGCCTCCCGCAGCCGTCGACCGAGCCTCCTCCTCGTCGCCAATGGTGCCGCGCCATCGGACCTCCTTGTCGCCCTCGTTGACGACCAGCGCCACCCCTGCAGCCTCCCCTCCTCTGTGTCATCACCTCCTCTCCGCCAAGGCCGCGGCCTCGCCGACCAACCCCGCCTGCCTCCCCTTTCTATCGCCCCGGTCATCTCCGTCCTGGATCTGGCGGGATCCGGCCGTGGTCCGTCCCAAGTGCGTTCCTGTCGCCATGCCTCCAAGTCCCTCGCGCCATCGTCCTCATACACCATGGCCGAGACCATCTCCAGCAGCTCCTCCGCGCCTGTTCTCCGACTACTCGTGCTCCCTGACGAGCCCTGCCCGACGCTGCCATGGGCAGCCACCTCGCCCGCCTCCTCCCGTCGGCCCTCTCTTCCTACTACCGATCTGGCATCTCCGGCCGCCTGCTATGATCCACCTCCTGGCCCGAGCTACATCTGTTGCTGCCTTTTCTCGTTGACGTGAAGACTGCAGCTGCAACACCCGTGGATGCCAAGTTCCTCTACGACCTGTGTTCGACTACGGGGATTCGCCAAGTACCCTTCGGATGCGCCAAGTCCAGGACCGCCAAGTTCGTCTACCGCCGTCAAGTGAACGACTACCATCACTCCATGACCCAAACAACTACGGCGACATGAACATCTATGAACCATGTACAACTACCATTTCGTACCTAGAACGACTACTGTCGACGTGCATTTTGCCAAGTTCATCTACGGAATGTGTACAACTACTTCCACTACGACCCACGAGTACCACTAATTCGCACGACGAACCCGAACAGCTCCGAAAATGCATGCTTGAAAGGTATAACCGCCGAGACACCTTCCGAGAATGAATGTGTGTTGTATGAGATGCCCGTGTTTGCATCGTGTCTAGATTGTCGTTGCACGTTCCTCCTCGTATGCCTTTCCACCAACACGTGGGAACCCGGTATTCGGGATCACCCCACCATCTTTTGCATGTTCTGCACATCCGCACTTTCTTTTGCACCGACATCTTGCTGAGTTGTCCGATCATCGGAATGTTGCCGTGGCACCGTTTCCGTTGTCGTTGCGATGACACCCCTTTCATTCCGCCATGGTGACCAAATGCTACACAACATGCTCATGTAAACATTTTCATAAAAATTGCATAAAACATGCATATGTCATCCGCATCATGATAACAACATTTAGAATGTTTAAAATTGTTGTTGCATTAAATTGCTAAATAACATGGGGATTTTCCGGAATTACTGTTTGTTATTTCTGACCTCATTTAAACTTGCCTAGCTAGGTAGTTTCACTTCTTGCCATGTTTAACAACATTTAATATTGTTGGGTAGCTTAAACGAGATTAAACTAAATATGTCAATGTGGTGTTTTTTCAATATGCAACTTGTTGTATATTGAGCTCCACTTAAATTGTAGTGTTGTTTGTGCACTTTCCAATGCCATGCATATTCAAACCGGACATGCATCATACTTGATTTTGCATCATGCCATGCTTATATGATGGTTGTTTACCATGTTGTTTGCTTCTTTCCGGTTGCGCTTCTCCTTGATAGTTCCGGTAACGTTGCATTTGTGAGGATTCATTCGACTATGTTTGTTCGTCTACTTCATGGACTCGTTCTCCTTCCTATCGGGATTTCAGGCAAGATGACCATTACCCTCGATATCACTTCTATCTTTGCTTGCTAGTTTCTTTGTTTTATCGCTATGTTGTGCTACGTATCACTTGTTTACGATGCCTCCCATATTGCCATGTGAAGCCTTTAACCTACCTTCCTCGCAAACCGTTGTTTGGCTAAGTTACCGCTTTTTCCTCAGCCCCCTCTTATAGCGTTGCTAGTTGCAGGTGAAGTTGAAGATTGCTCCATGTTGGAACATGTTTATGTTGGGATATCACAATATCTCTTATTTCAATTAATACATCTATATACCTGGTTAACGGTGGAAGGCTCGGCCTTATGCCTGGTGTTTTGTTCCACTCTTGTCGCCTTAATTTCCATCACACCGATGTTATGTTCCTTGATTTTGCGTTCCCTACGCGGCTGGGTTTATGGGAACCCCTTGACAGTTTGCTTTGAATAAAACTCCTCTAGCAAGCCCCAACTTTTGTTTTACATTTGCCTAACAACCTATAACCCTCCCTTGGGCAGGCCAACCCAAGGGTCATCTTTATTTTAACCCCCCAGGCCAGTGCTTCTCTAAGTGTTGGTCCAAACCGAGCAGCCTACGAGGCCACCTCAGGGAAACTTGAGGGCTGGTTTTACTCGTAGCTTGACTCATCCAGTGTGCCCTAAGAATGAGATATGTGCAGCTCCTATCGGGATTTGTCGGCACATTCGGGCGGTCTTGCTGGTCTAGTTTTATCATTGTCGAAATGTCTTGTAACCAGGATTTCGAGTCTGATCGGGTCTTTCCAGGAGAAGGAATATAATGGGCTAAGTTGGGACACCCTTGCAGGGTATAAACTTTCGAGAGCTGTGCCCGCGGTTATGTGGCAGATGGGAATTTGTTAATATCCGGTTGTAGAGAACTTGACACTTGACTTAATTAAAATGCATCAACCGCGTCTGTAGCCGTGATGGTCTCTTTTCGGCGGAGTCTGGGAAGTGAACACGGTTTGGGTTATGTTTGAACGTAAGTAGTTTCAGGATCACTTCTTGATCACTTCTAGCTTTACGATCGTTGCGTAGTTTCTCTTCTTACTCTTGTACTCATATGTTAGCCACCATTTTTGCTTAGCGCTTGCTCCAACTCCACCTCATTACCACATCCCACCCATAAGCTTAAATGGTCTTGTTCTCGTGGGTTTTGAGATTGTTGAGTCCTCGTGAGTCACAGATACTACCACAACAGTGCAGGTGCCTATATTACCAGTGCAGGCGATGCTACGAAACTCAAGCGGGAGTTCGACGAGTACCTTGGTCATTACTATGTTTCGTTTCCTGACGGTCAGTAGTGGAGCCCAGTTGGGACGATCAGGGATCTAGCATTTGGGGTTATCTTCTTTTCATTTGGATTTGTCCGTAGTCAGACTCTGTGTGTACTCTGAATGATGTATGAATTATATGATCTTTGTGAGAAGTGGCGATTGTAAGCCAACTCTATTTATCCCTTTCTTGTTCATTACATGGGATTGTGTGAAGATGACCCTTCTTGCGACAACCCACAATGCGGTTATGCCTCTAAGTCGTGCCTCGACACGTGGTAGATATAGCCGCATTGTGGGTGTTACATAGTACTTGGCAATAGAAGACTTGGTAGTTTAATCCTGTCCACCTTACTAATGAACCGGTTCACTGAATGAGTTTCATATACTAGTACATGCTAAACCTATTGTGTCTGCTTGTTTCTTCTTTTAGAATGCTGGCAGAATATTGGGGAAGAGTGCCTTATTAAGCAATGGTAAAGGAAGTAATGCAGATAAGGTTCAGGATAGTGAGACATCCTTGTTGGTCTCCAACAAAGCTGATAAAACAGCTAAGGAAGACTATCTTGAAGACAGTGAGACAACCCTAAAGTCCTGTCTTGGTTTATTGTTCGAGTAACTGGCCACTATCGCTTGCACGAGCTATTCAAACTCATTGTCTGAAGCAGTTCGGTTTCTTGAGTCCCAACTACAAGCTGAAAGACATCAATCAGCTGTGCTCGGACAAGAAGCGGAAGGACTGCGGAAGTCCCTAGAGCATTCAGATGCATACTTTCTGGTGCAACAACAAGCGTTGGAGGATTTTAGCGCCAAACAGGACAAAGCTAATAAGCTTTCTAAGCTTATTGCCAGCATGGTGGATACACAGGATATTGTTTCTTGAGCTCTTCTGAAGTTGTTTCAGTTATGCTCTTGTTTTGCTGCCACGTTTATTTGCACTGGTTGCCAATTTGGACGGCCAGTGTATGTAATATGTTGCTTCGATCCCTATATTTGCATTGGTGGCGAACTTTAATGCCCAGTGGATGTAATATGTGTAATAGCGGTAATAGGCTAGCGTTAGTTGCTTGCTTATTTATTTCCTTATTGTCTTGTTTAGTTGTTTGCTTTTAGTCACTGGAGTTCTTTTTTCCGTGTTTTTCTAGTGGCCACAATAACCTATTTTTGGTAACTAGGCCACAATAATCATGGCAACAAACGGACTGTTGTAACCATGGGCTTCCTGTGGGCCGTATGATCCATGGGCCTTCTACGGGCCATAGGATCCATTGGTCTTCTATACGGGCCATAGAATCCATGGGCCTTCTATAGGCCGTAGGATCCATGGGCCTTGTACGGGCCGTAGGATCCATGGACTTTCTACGTGATGTATGATCCAAGGGCCTTCTACGGGATGTAGAATCCATTGGTCTTCTATGGGCCTTATGATCCTGGGCCTTCTATGGGGCGTATAATCATTTCACCAATCATGGGTCATACTATTCATGGACCATAACGGGCCATTAATAGGCTGTATTTGATAACTCTATGAAAATAGCTCAACGGGTTTTTTTGACATGAAAACGGCCCAACGTAATAACGGGCCACAAACGGGCTGACTGTAACCACGGGTTGAATCTGGCCCACAAGCAGAAAATGACAGTATACGGGCCGTAAGTAACCGAATGCTAGAAATAAGCCCAAGAATAAATGGGCCCTGAGAAGGCCGAAAGATAACATGGGCTGGAAACGGCTAAATAGAATAATGGGCTGTTAATGGGTATAAAGTGATACACTATTCATTACGGGCCAGTTTCACCACGAGCCGTTAATGGGCCAAGAGTTACAAAGGGCATCATATGGGCCGAAAGACATAATGGGCCATACATGGGCCGAAAGTTAAAATGGGCTAGAATCATATTGGACGGCCCAGATGATGCTACCGGGCCTAATTCGAATAGGTCATAACGTGCCCTGGGTTAGGGGCTGTAAATCGGCTATATGCGAACATGCCGTTAACAAGCTTTCCGTGGGCCGGCCCGCCACCTTTTGACCAAGTCAAATGGGCTGGCCTCTTCACAGGAATGGACCTCTGTTGGGCCGTGCCACATGTCGACGTATCATAGGCGCCTTCGGTCCAATGAGTGGATGACATCTGTCCTAACGGTGAGCCGACACGTGTTTCCTCCAGCCAATGATGATTTTACACATGGAAATCCCCATTGGTCCGGGCTGTTAACGGGTTATCGGATCCAAAACCGGACGCAATAGCTTAACGGCGTTCTGTTATGGTGGATACCACGTGTTGGTCACCCTTGACGAAAGCACTTCTGTGACGCACGATTTATCATCATGGAATTGAACACTTCCATGATGATAATTTTGGTAATGTCATGGAACACTTCTACGACAGCACATAACTATCTTGATTCTGGGATAAAATCGTCATGGATGTACATGCATGACAAAAAACGCAACCTACTATGACAAACACGTATCAGCACGGAAGTGTTTTTTTGTTGTGTAGGGGAAATCGCGTGCGCGAACCTGATGTGATGCCCGGATAATTAGGCTACAGTAATCCCACGTAAACGATGCCACGTCACCACGCTTACTATTGTTAAATCTCGCGTTAATTCGAAACCGCTTCAAAATTCAAATTTAAATTAATGGCAAACAACAAAAGTTAAAAAAAAAAGTTAAAACAAAAATGTTCGGGCGGTAAGTAAATATGGTGTAATAAACACATTTTTATAAAGTGCCTAGGTAATTTAAAATGATTTAAAACAGGAAAGAAAATAAATAAAAAGAAAAGAAACTACAAAAACAGAAAACAAAACTAAACTAGAAGGAATAAAAAGCCCCCAGGCCAACTGGGCCAGACGACCTAGCTCACCGGCCAGGCCGGCCCACCTGGCCCAGCCGGCCGACCCGCCCCTGCCTTATCCCCACGAGGGGGGGGGGACCCTAACCGCAGAACCCCACTCCCCCCACGACACCCACTCCCCCTCGTTCCTCTCGCTCCTCCCCGATCTGGATTAGGTGCGCTTGCCCCCGAAGACCGCGTCGCCGCCGCCGAGCTGACACCATCGGGGCCGGCGCCCGCCTCCTCGAAGCCTTCGCCCCGCGCCTCCCGTCGCCTCCCCTACCCCGTCGCTGGACCGGCCCCGCCTTCCTCCCTCGATGGCCTACCTCGTCTCCGACGCCGTCGTCCCCGTCCTCCTCCCCGAACGTCCTCCACGCGCCTCGACGCCTCCCTGCTCACCAACGCTGGTGAGGACCCGTTCGTCCCCCCTTTCCCCCGCTTGTCGTCGCGGTCACCAAGCTCACCCCGGCCCCACTCGCTCTAAACACCACCTAGGCCACGCCCGCGCCGAGCTCCTCTTGCCCGCGCCTCCGCCGTACCCGCCGTCCGGTGCCCCGCGAGCTCCGGCGAGCTCGCGTCGCCATCGTCGCGCCCGTGAGCCCCTTGGTCACGCGCCCTCCCTGCCCCGACCACGAACCGTGCCACTGACTCCTCCCAGGCGAGCTCGCCGCTGCTGCCACTGTTTGCCGATTAAGCGCCGTAGCCGCTGGCCGCCGGCTCGCCTCCGTGCATGCGCGTGCACCCGTGTGTGCTTGGCCTTTTGCCACTAACCACAGGGGCCCACGCCCCTGTATTTTTCCAAGGAAATAAAAAAAAACCAAAATGAAATAAAAACAATAAAAACAATATAATTAATTAATTATGATAATTAATTAACTTAATTGATCATGTTAATTAATCTAATTAACCCTGTAATTAACTTTAATTACCTGTTTAGGTAAACAACCTATGACAAGTAGGCCCCACGCCCCTGGAACGTTTAAAAAAAATTAATTAACTAAATAAAATTAAATAATAATTAATTAATCAATTAATTAGTTAATTAGCTTAATTAATTATGTTTAGTTAACCTAATTAGCTAATTAACCTAATTAACTATTGTTAATTAACTAAACAGTATGACATGCGGGACCCCCACGTCAGATTGACCCAGTCAACCGCACTATTGACTGCTGACATCACACATACGTCATGCTGAGCAAACACTATTCTGGATAATGTTGAATTAAATTAATTAAATAAATTCTAAAAATGATTTAAAACTTTAGAAAATCATATAAAATAAACCGTAGCTCAGATGAAAATACTTTCTACATGAAAGTTGCTCAGAACAACGAGACGAATCCAGATGCGCAACCCGTTCATCCACCACACATCCCTAACATAGTGAACCTGCAACATTTCACCTCCGGTTCATCTATCCGAAAATGCGAAACACCGGGGATACTTTCCTGGATATTTTCCCCTTTCGCCGGTATCACCTACTACCGCGTTAGGGCACACCTAGCACCGCGTATTGCCATGTTACGCTTTGTGATGCTTTGATTGCTCTGTTATTTATTGTGTTCCCCTTCCGTTACTTCTTTCCGGTAGACCCCGAGACTGCCGACGACCCCAGTTCGACTACGGTGTTGACGACCCCTCCTTCTTGCCAGAGCAACCAGGCAAGCCCCCCCTTGATCACCGGATATCGCCTATTCTTCTCTATACTTCTTGCATTAGAGTAGTGTAGCATGTTACTGTTCGGTTACTCCTATTCTGTTGCATAGCCTGTCATTGTTGCTACAGTCATTGATACCTTACCTGCAATCCTAAATGCTTAGTATAGGATGCTAGTTTATCATCATTGGCCCTACATTCTTGTCAGTCTGCCCCTGTGCGCTTAGGTTTAGACCGACGTGCTAACCTCTCTGTTGTGCCTAGGTGGGGCTGCGACGTGTTGATCTTCCGCGGCCGGGTATGACCCAGAAAAGTGTGTCCGGCCAAATGGGATCGAGCGTGTTGGGTTATGTGGTGCACCCCAGCAGGGAAGTTAATCTATTCGAATAGCCGTGATCTTCGGTAACAGGATGACTTGGAGTTGTACCTTCACCTTATGACAACTAGAACCGGATACTTAATAAAACACACCCTTCCAAGTGCCAGATACAACCCGATGATCGCTCTCTAACAGGTCGACGAGGAGAGGATCGCCGGGTAGGATTATGCTATGCGATGATACTTGGAGGACTTTAGTCTACTCTCTTCTACATGCTGCAAGACGGAGGCTGCCAGAAGCGTAGTCTTCCACAGGATTAGTTATCCCCCTCTTATTCTGGCATTCTGCAGTTCAGTCCACTGATATGGCCCTTTACACATATACCCATGCATATGTAGTGTAGCTCCTTGCTTGCGAGTACTTTGGATGAGTACTCACGGTTGCTTTTCTCCCCCTTTTCCCCCTTTCCCTTCTACCTGGTTGCCGCAACCAGTCGATGGAGCCCAGGAGCCAGACGCCACCATCGACAATGACTACTACACTGGAGGTGCCTACTACTACGTGCAGGCTGCTGACGACGACCAGGAGTAGTTTAGGAGGATCCCAGGCAGGAGGCTTGTGCCTCTTTCGATCTGTATCCTAGTTTGTGCTAGCCATCTTATGGCAAACTTGTTTAACTTATGTCTGTACTCAGTATTGTTGCTTCCGCTAACTCGTCTATGATAGAGCACTTGTATTCGAGCCCTCGACGACCCTGGCTTGTATTATGATGCTTGTATGACTTATTTATGTTTTTAGAGTTGTGTTGTGATATCTTCCCGTGAGTCCCTGATCTTGATCGTACACATTTGCGTGCATGATCAGTGGACGATTGAATCGGGGGCGTCACAAGTTGGTATCAGAGCCGGCTGCCTGTAGGAGTCCCCTTTCCACACTCCTTGGCCGAAGTCGAGTCTAGTCATTACAAAACTTTTACTAACTTGGTTGTGTGCCTTACGGGCCCACGTCGCCATTGGGTGACATTAGGATCTTTTACTCCTCGACCTTTACTCTGGGACTCTGAACTCTCTTCTACTCGGGTTAAACGAATTTTGCTAACTCTGACATTAGGATCTCGTGATTACTTCCTCCCGGAGAGCCCCTCACTCCAGATGATTGCTTGGTGCACCGAAGGATTTCGAAGATACTCTCCGATGTTCTCGAGACTTTGTGCTCATTGCTCTTGCAATTACCTACCACTGATTTATCCCTATGGATAAATACTTACACTCGTCGTTCTTAATTTTATTCCAAGTTGATCTTGTTAATACAAGATGCCCCGAACCGCTCCCCATTGTTCCAAGAATCCTTTGAGCTTACTGCTTTACAGTTCTTGCCTCATGAATACCCTTACGGATAATTCCTCGCACTTATCGAGTATCTGCTCTTTCCCAGTTGTTCATGTGTTTCACGAAAGTTTTTGAAATACCGTTCGATCTTCCAAAAATCCTGAGCATCCTCTTGCTCTTGATATTCTTGCTTGCTTGCATTATGGTTAATCCCATAAGTCTCGTAATCTTATTGACATCTCTTGTCATTGTGATTTTGATCCTATGGATTCAACATGAGTGCGAATGCACGCAATCATTAGTTGATCTTTTTAAATTATATTTCCGGCTCAGACGTCTTTCGAACACGAGCTTGCTCTCGACCAATCTATTTGCCATCAATTGTACCCTTAGGTCTATTGAACTTATCCACCATTGATCAGAGCGTCTGCTTTTGATCCTTTGATTTGTAAATCATAATTCCTTTGATACCTAAGCATCGAATCATTCAGATGTTCTATAATCTGATGCCTTTGCATTCTTTCTTCAACTAGTTATGTGCCGATGCTCACGTCAGCTCCGCTATGGACCATCAGATCCTTTGTTGGATGATTATTTGACAATGCCCCTCATATTTAATCGCCTTGTGAATTCTTCCCGGATACAAATTGCCATTAGTAAATCTTATTCTCTGATTTGGCCAACCATGCTCTGCTTTCGAGCTGGTGATATTTACTCTTGAAACTTGTGGTATATGTTTCCACGATACCCTGATGGGTTGAACTTATGTCTTCCTTAATATGTGTGAACTCGGAAGTCTTCACGAGTCATACTCATCTGGTATTTCACCAGGTAAAACTTTCAACACTAATGCCTTTATCAAAGCGAGAAGTGAATGGAAGGTTATACATTGAAGAAGTGGGAGTCGACCTTGAACCTTGCGTTCATGCCCATGGACACGATGTATAACTTATCATGGAAGCTACTCGTAAAAACAAATTACCCCCTTGTTATAGGTTCATCTTGTATCCATGGTTCAATCATTTATTATCGTGGTTTCCGACCATGTTCTCCTTTAAGTACCATTTCTCGTGCAAGTATAAACACTTGTCTTCTACAGAGTAATACCCCAGTCCAACCTCTACTTGGATTTGTCGTCGAGTATTACCCCCCTGGTATCTCAAGATTATCACAGAACTGCATAACTTCTTACGAGTTCTTCATCAAGTGCTACATTCTCATTGGTTCCAATTTTTCACGGGCTCTGAGTTATTAAACCCTCAAGGACACCGATAAATGAATCGAGTTCGCACCACGACTAAACAACTCTTAGTATTCTTCTTTGCTTATGAGTTTTGTACTCGATCTGTCATTCCTAGCCTGCTCGGCTATATCAGTATCGTGTTGATCTTAACTGTGCTACCTGGTCCTTCCCGGAGCACAGTTTTTCATGGTGAGCTAAGCTTACGATGATATTCCTCATCATATCATTACGACTTGAACAACAAGCTTGATTTCGTGTTTGTGCCATACTCGTGGTTCCAATAACCTTTCGCTTCACCATTCCTTTGGCTTGATGTCATCGTCGATCGATTACATCTTCATGAAACTTCTCGACAAGTGAGTCGTGGTCATCAATGAACATTCTGAGCTCTTCCAGGATATCAATTGAGTTCATGATGAGAAATACCATCCTTGCCGCCGATGATTTGTGTTATCTTTGACCACTTTATTGCCTTCCGTTCAACACAAACTTGTTCGTGTTTTGTGTTATACCTTGAGATCCTTGCTATCCAGCATTTGTTCTTCTTTACCGTGGAGTATTACCATCTTTTATGTCAAGAATGTTGAGATAATTGCCCCCAACTATTAATTCTTGATATAGTAATACTTCTCACCATCACCAGTCTTTTCTTGGTCCCCGTGTTGAGTGAATTCTGTTGTGCAAATTTAATATCTCTAGCAACCCTATTGCTTCAGAGTTATTGGACAATAATTCCAATTTGGTGTGTTGGTTGCCCAATCGCCATTCCGACGTTGGTCGTGCAACCTAGCCTATATTTCGGGTGCACCTTTCAACCAATATTTAATTGTGTATGTTTTCCTCGAGCATACCTCATTATATCACTTGATCTGACAAATGTTATGTCCTTGTTCTCATAATTGTGGCAATCCATGTTTTTGGAAATCTCAATGAATGGTCACTAAGTCCATCAGCCACCTCCTCATCCTCTCGTTGGTTTACTGATGAACTCTTGTTTTGGAACTCTCTTCCATAGTACAATTCCCGAGAATCTTACAATGTTATTCAACAATTTGTGTTGCACCTTTCTTCTCAAGCATCCTGAGTTTGAGTTATCCTGACACCAATCAGATCTGAATCTCGGCCAGATATGACGGTTGGAACATATTTCCATGAGATATAACATTGGCCTTTATATGACCCGGTAAGGTGATGTCATGCCTAGCACACCTGGCCTGAGGCCCTATTGTTATAGAGTCCTTTTCAGCAAGGCTATCCATTCTTCCATGAGGAAATTGTAAGACTTTCCTATAAGTTGTTTCCGATGAATCCTTTGTGTTTCCAAAGTTTGATCTTCACCTGATGACCATGTCAATGCTATCTCGAAGCATGTCTATGGTACTCCGATTTTCAACAAGAACCTTTGAAGCCCAATGCTAAATGTTTCTTGCTAAATTATCCAAACACCGTTGCATGGGTAATTTCATAAAATTTCTCTCCCCTTACCTAAAGAGTTTTCTACATTATATCATGTCATGGATATCATGCTCTACTTATCCTTGGGAAGGATATACCCCTGAAATATGTGTTTAAACACATTTTCCTTTCCATTAATTTGTTTAACCTTCCTTGTGATCCATATGATCTAAACAGTAATGTTCTTCTGCTTTTGTAAACACCTTGGTGTACAACCGGGTCAGTAAGACCCTGTTGCATTTGTCGATAGCATTCCGGTAACCACCGATGGATGAGAACTTTGCCTATTGGTCCGCCTCATTCAACGAGCAGGAAAATGGTTCTCTTCGTCCCTCGCCCTTGGTACCAACGATGCAGTCAACATAACTGACCGGCTACCCTCTGACATGCCTTGCTATCATGACCGTGCAAGATGTCACCGCCCTTCCTACTTTAACCCACATGGTGGGCCCATAACCCACAAGTTCCACAGGATCGAAACCTGACTCTCCTGTACACACCCTGTTGTCAAAGTTACTCCTCGAGATTGACTTCGTATGTAATTCACGGGCCACATGCCTAGTAATCTGTGCTGGTATTAGACGCAATACTTACTCTTGCCGCTCTGAACCCCTTTCTCACTCTGGTTCAGACTTCGAGCTACTATATATCCGCTGGGAACCTCTTATTGTACCTTCGTACCTTACTCTCGTTGTATTTTATATGTTCAACTCGAGAGATAATCTTGTGCTCATTCATGGGTTAACCCCAGATTGTTTTCCATCATAAGCATTCAATCGTAGCCGAGCTGCCCCTTACCTATTCGTAAGTACGTTGGAAACCCCGGGAGAAAGGATGATGACTTGATCATGGTGACTTGAAGCAGAGAAATGAAGACATCAACGAAAGGGATCAACCTCTTCAAAAGGGCAGCCAAGACCGAGAAGACTCGTTAGGTTTTTCGCTACCAGCACCTTCCCCCGTTACTCCACCGCTTAAATCTCGGGACGAGATTTCTTGTAGTGGAGGAGAATTGTGACGCCCGGATAATTAGGCTACAGTAATCCCACGTTAACGATGCCACGTCACCACGGTTATTGTTGTTAAATCTCGCGTTAATTCGAAACCGCTTCAAAATTCAAATTTAAATTAATGGCAAACAACAAAAGTTGAAAAAAAAGTTAAAACAAAAATGTTCGGGCGGTGCCATATTTTGCTTAAGTAAATATGGTGTAATAAACACATTTTTATAAAGTGCCTAGATAATTTAAAATGATTTAAAACAGGAAAGAAAATAAATAAAAAGAAAAGAAACTACAAAAACAGAAAACAAAACTAAACTAAAATGAATAAAAAGGCCCCCTGGCCAACTAGGCCAGACGACCCAGCTCACCGGCCAGGCCGGCCCACCTGGCCCAGCCGGCCGACCCGCTCCTGCCTTATCCCCACGAGGGGGGGAAACCCTAACCACAGAACCCCACTTCCCCCCACAACACCCACTCCCCCTCGTTCCTCTCGCTCCCCCCGATCTGGATCGGGGGCGCTTGCCCCCGAAGACCGCGTCGCCGCCGCCGAGCTGACCCCGCCGGCGCCGGTGCCCACCTCCTCGAAGCCTTCGGCCCGCGTGGATCCGGTCTGGGCAGCCGATGCCCCGCGCCTCCCGTCGCCTCCCTTAGCCCGTCGCTGGACCGGCCCCGCCTTCCTCCCTCAACGGCCTGCCTCGTCTCCGATGTCGTCATCCCCGTCCTCCTCCCCGAACGGCCTCCACGCGCCTCGACGCCTCCCTGCTCACCAACGCTGGTGAGGACCCGTTCGTCCCCCTTTCCCTCGCTTGTCGTCGCGGTCGCCAAGCTCGCCCCGGCCCCACTCGCCCTGAACACCACCTAGGCCACGCCCGCGCCGAGCTCCTCTCTCCCGCGCCTCCGTTGTACCCGCCATCCGGTGCCCCGCGAGCTCCGGCGAGCTCGCGTCGCCATCGTCGCGCCCGTGAGACCCTTGGTCACGCGCCCTCCCTGCCCCGACCACGAACCGCGCCACTGACTGCTCCCAGGCGAGCTCGCCGCTGCTGCCACTGTTCGCCAACCAAGCGCCGTAGCCGTTGGCCGCAGGCTCGCCTCCACACGTGCGCGTGCACCCGTGTGTGCTTGGCCTTGTGCCACTAACCACAGGGGCCCACGCACCTGTATTTTTCCAAGGAAACAAAAGAAAACAAAAATGAAATAAAAACAATAAAAACAATATAATTAATTAATTATGATAATTAATTAACTTAATTGATCCTGTTAATTAATCTAATTAACCCTGTAATTAACTTTAATTACCTGTTTGGGTAAACAACCTATGACAAGTAGGCCCCACGCCCCTGAAACGTTTTTAAAAAATTAATTAACTAAATAAAATTAAATAATAATTAATTAATCAATTAATTAGTTAATTAGCTTAATTAATTATGTTTAGTTAACCTAATTAGCTAATTAACCTAATTAACTATTGTTAATTAACTAAACAGTATGACATGCGGGACCCCCACGTCAGATTGACCCAGTCAACCGCACTATTCACTGCTGACATCACACATACGTCATGCTGAGCAAACACTATTCTGGATAATGTTCAATTAAATTAATTAAATAAATTCTAAAAATGATTTAAAACTTTAGAAAATAATATAAAATAAACCGTAGCTCAGATGAAAATACTTTCTACATGAAAGTTGCTCAGAACGACGAGATGAATCCAGATGCGCAACCCGTTCGTCCGCCACACATCCCTAGCATAGTGAACCTGCAACATTTCACCTCCGGTTCATCTGTCCAAAAATGCGAAACACCGGGGATACTTTCCTGGATGTTTTCCCCTTTCGCCGGTATCACCTAATACCGCGTTAGGGCACACCTAGCACCGCGTATTGCCATGTTACGCTTTGTGATGCTTTGATTGCTCTGTTATTTATTGTGTTCCCCTTCCGTTACTTCTTTCCGGTAAACCCCGATACTGCCGGCGACCCCAGTTCGACTATGGTATTGACGACCCCTCCTTCTTGCCAGAGCAACCAGGCAAGCCCTCCCCTTGATCACCAGATATCGCCTATTCTTCTCTATACTGCTTGCATTAGAGTAGTGTAGCATGTTACTGTTCGGTTACTCCTATTCTGTTGCATAGCCTGTCATTGTTGCTACAGTCATTGATACCTTACCCGCAATCCTAAATGCTTAGTATAGGATGCTAGTTTATCATCATTGGCCCTACATTCTTGTCAGTCTGCCTTGCTATACTATTGGGCCGTGATCACTTGGGAGGTGATCACGGGTATATACTATACCTATATACATACTATACAGATGGTGACTAAAGTCGGGTCAGCTCGTTGAGTACCCGCAAGTGATTCCGATGTGGGGGCTAGAAGGATAGGTGGCTCCATACCGGTAGAGGTGGGCCTGGGTTCCCGATGGCCCCCGACTATTACTTTGTGGCGGAGCGACAGGGCAGGTTGCGACCACCTAGGAGAGAGGTGGGCCTGGCCCTGTTCGGTGTTCGCGGTTACTTAACACGCTTAACGAGATCTTGGTATTTGATCTGAGTCTGGCTACTCGCCTATACGCACTAACCAACTACGCGGGAACAGTTATGGGCACTCGGCGTCGTGGTATCTGCCGAAGCCTTCATGACGTCAGCAACTGAGCGGCGCACGCCGGATTGGAACGTAAGCCTGCTCTTGTATTAAGGGGGCTAGTTCTGCTTCCGGTCGCATACGCAACATGCAGGTGTGCTAAGGGCGATGGGCCCAGACCCCTGTGAGCTTAGGTTTAGACCGGCGTGCTGACCTCTCTATTGTGCCTAGGTGGGGCTGCAACGTATTGATCTTCCGCGGCCGGGTATGACCCAGAAAAGTGTGTCGGGCCAAATGGGATCAAGCGTGTTGGGTTATGTGCTGCACCGCTACAGGGAAGTTAATCTATTTGAATAGTCGTGATCTTCGGTAATAGGACGACTTGGAGTTGTACCTTGACCTTATGACAACTAGAACCGGATACTTAATAAAACACACCCTTCCATGTGCCACATACAACCCGGTGATCGCTCTCTAACAGGGCGACGAGGAGAGGATCGCCGGGTAGGATTATGCTATGCGATGATACTTGGAGGACTTCAGTCTACTCTCTTCTACATGCTGCAAGACGGAGGCTGCCAGGAGCATAGTCTTCGACAGGATTAGTTATCCCCCTCTTATTCTGGCATTCTATAGTTCAGTCCACTGATATGGCCCTTTACACATATACCCATGCATATGTAGCGTAGCTCCTTGCTTGCGAGTACTTTGGATGAGTACTCACGGTTGCTTTTCTCCCCCTTTTCCCCCTTTCCCTTCTACCTGGTTGCCGCAACCAGTCGATGGAGCCCAGGAGCCAGACGCCACCGTCGACGACGACTACTACACTGGAGGTGCCTACTACTACGTGCAGGCTGCTGACGACGACCAGGAGTAGTTTAGGAGGATCCCAGGCAGGAGGCATGCGCCTCTTTCGATCTGTATCCCAGTTTGTGCTAGCCATCTTATGGCAAACTTGTTTAACTTATGTCTGTACTCAGTATTGTTGCTTCCGCTGACTCGTCTATGATCGAGCACTTCTATTCGAGCCCTCGAGGACCCTGGCTTGTATTATGATGCTTGTATGACTTATTTATGTTTTTAGAGTTGTGTTGTGATATCTTCCCGTGAGTCCCTGATCTTGATCGTACACATTTGCGTGCATGATTAGTGTACGATTGAATTGGGGGTGTCACACCTGAGGTTGTGAACAACGTGTCAATCTTCATCATCGTCTTCTTCGTCATTGGGTTCATCATCCATGGCACTCAAGAAGAAGCCCAACTCTATATCTCATCCTTCCACCTCAAAGGCCCCCTCGCATGCAGCCACTAATACTATGGGTGCTGCGGCGATGTTGGGGACGCGGGTTTCGTAGGGGACGTGACCGGCACAGGCGACGCTGTCGTCATTCCCCTTGGGGACGCGGGAGATGTCGGGGGATGGCAGCATCAACAACATCCTGATGGCCATGTTCCACAAGGTGCGGGTGGGGAGAATGTTCAGTCTCTGCCTCCTACCGCGTTTGTGCGCGCAGCCACAGCTACAACGCCCGCTCTGGTGCGAGTCGCGGCCCCCTAACTGTCCCTGTTACAGGCGCAGCTACGAGGCACACGCCTTGCCCAGGGCAGGGTAACCAAGAAAAAGCGCCAAACGGGGTCGTCAACCCCCAGGCACACCCTTCTCTCCACCTTACTGCTGTGGCTACTGGCTCGCACCGATGAGAACGTGGCACCGCCACTACTGGTACTAACTGGAGTCGAGCGAAGTCGCAATCTTCCCCATCATCTATGCCATGTACTGCTTCAGAAGCCATGTGCAAGCCCAACTCCTTCTAAGATTCCCACCAGCAGCTGATAAAATGGATGAGTGGAGAGCCGCCATACAGAATTTGATGGGTGTTGCTAAAGAGGAAGGATCACAGCGGGCGGGCCGTCCGCGACGCCCGCAAGCAACAACAACGAGCCGAGCTACTGACCGTGTTGAGGGGTCCACTCCAATGGTGCAATCGCCTCCATGACAGCCATCGCAGAGGCTGCAACCAGAACTGCGAGACCAGGAGCCCGACGAGGCATGAAAGTCCTCATCTGATCCTCGGGGTCGCGAGATCAGTAGCATGTCCTAGAAGATCGGCGAAGGGAAGGTGTGCGCGTTCCTATGGAGCAGCGCCACGAAACCCGCCACCAATCTGACAGGTGCAATGGACCAGACGTCAACGAAACCGTTCCAAGTGAAGGCGGATACTTGCCTTTCGAGGTTGGGTGCCCTGCCTTCACTCGCGAGATACGTAAAGTCTGTTGGCCATCGGCCTACATTTGCAAATCAAAAATACAAGAAAAGTATGATGGAAGGCTGAACCCAGCAGAGTTCTTGAGCATCTACACAATTTATGTTCAAGCCGCCGGAGGAAGATACGAGAAGGTGTTCGCCAACTACTTCCCTTTGGCACTCAAGCCAAATGTGAGATCATGGCTGATGCACCTGCTGGAGAATTCCATTTTGTCCTGGGCTGACCAGTGCAACGAGTTTGTTGGTGCCTTCATGGGCGACCACCAAGAACCAGGACGGCCCAGCAAATTGCAGCTCCTTCCATAGAAGGAAGGGGAAAGTTTGTGGAAGTATATGTAGAGGTTTAGCCAAGTGCATAGGAACATTCCAAATATCCACCCGACAGTTGTAATTGCCGCGTTCCAGTCAAACATTCCCAACAGGAGGATATGTTCCATGATGAACGTCCGGTTACCCAAGACTGTGAATGAGCTATAAACCTTGGTGGATAAGCACTACAAAAAAATACACTTCCGTGATGACACGTGTTTGTCACGGTATGTCACGTTTTCTGTCATGCATGTACATCATGACGATTTTATGACAGAATCAAGATAGTCATACCTGTGCTATCATACAAGTGTTCCATCACAATACCAAAACTATCATCATGGAATTGTTCACTTCCATGACGATAAATGACGCATCATGGAAGTGCTTTCGTCAATGGTAATTGACACGTGGCATCCACCATAACGGGTCACCGTTAAGCTATTGGGTCCAGTTTTGGATCCGATAACCCGTTAACAGCAATGACCAATAGCGGTTTTCCACGTGTGAAATTCTCATTGGCGGGAGGAAACACATGTCAGCTTGTCATTAGGTCAAATAGGCGCCTATCATATGTCGACATGTGCGACGGCCTAACACTGGCCCATTTAGCTTACAAAGGCCAGCCCATTTGACTTGGTCAAAAGGTAGCGGGTCGGCCCATATAAATCTTGTTAACGGTCTGTTCGCATATAGCCCATTTTACGGCCTCGTGCCTCATGGCCCGTTATGGCATTCCGTAAATCGGCCAAACACCGGCATGTGGGTCGTCCAGTATAATACCATCCCGTTCCATTTTCATCCCATGTATGGCCCATGACGTCTTTTGGCCCATACGAGGCCTTTTGTATCTTTGGGCCCTTTAGTACATCGCGGTGATTCTGGCCCATAATAAATAGTAAATATCTTTATGCCGTGTAACGGCCCATGATTCACATGGGCCGTCTCTAGCCTGTGTTAGCTTTCGGCCTAATGACGGCCCATACATTGTTGGGCTCCTTTCCGGCCCTCGATTACTTTCAGCCTATTACTGGCTTATTCTCCTAATGGGACAAATTCGGCACATGGTTAGAATCGGCCCGTTTGTGCTTGTTAACCCGTTGCGCCTTTTCTAGCCCATCCTATATTCTGGCCCATTAACGACCCGTTATGCCTGTGATAGAATTAAGCCTTTGATGTCTTCCAGCCTATTAACGGCCCGTTACCGTGCTGCCCGATACCAATTACGCCCGTTTATGGCCCATGTCAGCCCATTTATCCAACGGCCTGAGGCCCACCGATTTTACGACCCATTGGAGGCCCATTTATCCGACGGCCCGTAGGAGGCCCATGTATCCTACGGCCGTAGCAGGCTCAAGGTTACCACGGTCTGTATCTGGCCCATTGTTGTTGTGGCCACTAGCAAACGAAGGGAAAAGAAGACTAGGGAAATAAATAAGCTAGAAACTAACACTAGGCTATTAAGGCGATTGCATGGATTACATCCACTGGGCATCAAAGATCGCCACCAGTGCAAATATAGGGAACACCCTACACTACACCAAAATGGCTTGCTGTTTTCTTGAGCTGGTCGCGGCATGTTAAGAACAAATTTTATATCGCAACAAAACAAATTACAACAATAAAAAAGGAAGGTTGGCATAAAAGTGAACAATCTGGCAGATAAATGTACCACCAGAAGTTCAGAAGCTCAGTTCATTTGACCTGACTGTTAGGTTTTCGTGTTGTACTGTCTGATGGAGCACCATAACCTTCGCCTTCATTTCTCATATGCTCATGAACAACATAGCAAATGTCTGATAGTCTGGTATCAAAACCATGCATATCTTGACGACATCGAACAATGGTTGTCCTTGTTTCACAAAGGGTCTCTGTTAGGGAACGGACTTGTGTCTGGAGTGCATATATAACATTGTTTTGAGCTTGCATATCTTGATCATGAGGCAGTTTGAACGAGATTGCCTTAACAATCAACCCAGTATTATGTAGGAACATGCTTTTGGCACTATTAGTGGACAGGTACTGGCCCACTACAACAAGAGGTGACACTGCCTTTATAGTTGCCTCGTCCCCTTGAGAAGGTGGCGGTTCCACCTTTTGTTCCATAGCTTACTCAAAAGTTGAGTTTTTACATTAGTAGTACCAGAACAAAAGATATTAGGGAGGCAGCAAAACCAAACAAAATAGCTTTTGTCTTTATACAAAGCTTATTCTGGTGAACCTGTGTAAAATATTAGTTGTATTTTACTACAAAGTACATAATAAAACCAGGTTCCAAACATATGACCATGTACCATGGCTAATGTATTGTCTATTTCTTGACATTGTATTGAGAGCTAAGGATAAAGAGACAAACTTTATAATATGGTAAGAATAGTATGGCATCATTCATATCACAAAACAACTGAGAGCAGACAAACAGGCAATTGTAACATTGGGTAGACAAGTCCAGAACAGAACTAGATTACAAATCAAGATTAAAGGAACACCACTCCTCTCTTTTAAACCTTGTAAGGTGCAATGATACGCTAAGGTAATTGTGTACAAAATTGAAAAGAGTAATAGACATTTGCTGCAAACCGTGTAGTTCAATGCACAAGTCAGAGTAAGTAGTAGTAAAAAGGCATGAGGATTAAGGACTTAAAATAGCGGCTTTTACGGGTGTCGGCGTTCTGGGAACGGGGGTACCCAGACTTGCCTGCCTGCGGCCTGCAGTGTGGCTCAGGGAGTGGCCCAGTATGGCCCATCTTCATCAACACATGCTCAAGACCCTCGCGAGGGGCCAAGCCTCGCGGGGCGGACAACAAGAGGCTTCCTCGGGCACAGCCTCGTCAGGCTGGCTCGCGAGGAGGCAGAGAGATCAAGGCGGGGTACCTCATGAGGTGCCCATGACGCAAGCCATGAAGACCGAGGCCAGGCGGGCGCCGGCCTGCGTAGAGTCCATGTTTCCTCTTTGGTGCAAAGGGGCCAAGCGCAGGCAAGAGTATCAAGCAAAGGCAACCATTTCGGTGCAACAAGACTAAGACCAGCATGGCGGCAGGATGGAGGTCATCGTGGAGCCCAAGCCGGCGTCACCGTTAGGGTCTTTGGCAGGCGAGGACCGACTTTAGTCAGGCTAAGTGTACTAGATGTTCCCCTTCAAAATGGCCAATTGTTGGCGCCCTTCCCGCTCAATATTTGGGAAGAGGCCCATGGCCTCCCATTATAAATAGAGCTAGCCACCGCAGGGTAGAGAGAGGAGATTTTGTGTAGACTAGAGAGAGAGAGAGGCGACTGAACTCACCCAAGCAGTTCATCGCACCAGCCAAGAACAGCCCCTCGCGAGGCTGTTCTTCCTTGTACTATTCATCATCAGCCCCTGAGGCAATCCACCACACCACAAACTGGAGTACGGTATTACACCACAATGGTGGCCTGAACCAGTATAAATCTCGTGTCCCTTGTGTTGTTCTTCGTGTAGTTTAGATCCTTGCGAGGCGACGAGACGTGGGTAGGAAGGAGGTGTGATCTCCGTGTGCACCCTAGAGTTTGAACCTTGAGGGTCTGCCGAAACGCGAAATCCGACATTTGGCGCGCCAGGTAGGGGGTGCGCCGGAGCTTTCCCTTCCACCGACCTGCTCTCCGCCAGCACCGCGGTTCACACTCATGGTGGTTAACGGGCCGCCCGCTCCGGTCGCCAGCGCCATCACGGGGGCCTGGGGGCTCCGAGCCTTGGCCCTCGCCTTGCGACGGGTGCGATGGACGAACAAATTCAAGCCGGAGATGCCACCGCGCTACAACGGCACGGCCGATCCGCTGGCTTTCCTGCTGGCATACGATGAGGCCGTCCTCGAGGCCGGGGGCAACGGCAGGGTCATGGCTAACTGGTTTCCCATGGCGCTCACCGGCGTCCCGCGCGTGTGGCTGCTCCACCAGCCGACGGCTTCCATGGTCTCTTGCGGGGAGCTGCGCGGCCTCTTCCTCGCTCAGTACGCTGCATCGGCGCACCCGGTCGTCGCAACTCTCCTAGGTGGCTCGCAGGCACCACCTTCAGACCGCCACATCAAGTCATTCGTCTGCCAGATCGGTGTCGCTTCCGCACTACATGGGGCTCCTCCGGGCTGGGCGGCGCCTAAAGCCGATCTGGCCTTCAGCTCGGATGATCACCCCTCCAACTCAGACTGCTCGGGCGTGCTCCCAATGTGGTGCACCCCCACCATCTGTCAGGTGGCCGTCACCAGGACCCTCATCGACGGTGGTGCTGGCCTCAGCGTGCTCTCGGTGGAGGCCTTCAGCCTCCTCCATGTACCACCGGAGCGGCTTCAGCCCAGCAAGCCCTTCTTGGGCGTCGGAGGCGGCTCCACCGGCTCCCTGGGGCAGATCCGCCTTCTGGTGACCTTCGGCACCTACTACAACTTCCGCATGGGGCTAATCGACTTCGACATCGCCCCCATCAGCCTCCCATACAACGCCATCCTCGGCTACCTGGCACTAGCCCGGTTCATGGCCGCAACTCACCCAACGTACAACCTCATGAAGATGCCCGGGAGTAGCGGCATCCTCACCGTGTCCGGAGACACTGGGGATGCGTTGTAAGCGCTCAAGCTTACCTTCAAGGCCGCGGCGGTGGCACAGCCCGCCGGCTCAGACGCCCCTGAGCCCAAGGGGGCTGCACTGGCCAAGAAGAAACAGCTATTCACCCAAGACAAGGCGAAAACCAAGCAGGTACTGGTGGACGAGGACGGATCTACTGGCGCCACCTTCACAATAGGCACCAACCTCGAGCCCGAGCAGGAGGAGGCCTAGGTGAAGTTCCTACGCGCGAACAAGAAGGTATTCGCGTGGGAACCTGATCAGCTAGTAGGGGTCCCGAGGGGCGTAATTGAGCATCACCTCAATGTGTGCCCCAACGTGCGCCCCGTGAAGCAGAAGGCGAGGCGGCAGTCCACTGAGAAGCAAGCTTTCATCGTCCAAGAGACCCGCAAGTTGGAGGCGGCAGGGGTCATTCGCGAGGTCCGCTACCCATATTGGTTGGCTAACCCGGTTGTCGTGCCAAAGAAGGGGGGAAAGTAACGCATGTGTGTCGACTTCACCAACCTCAACAAGGGCTGCCCGCAGGATCCATTCCCACTCCCTCGCATCGACCAGATCATTGACTCCACCGCTGAGTGCGACTTGATGTGCTTCCTGGAAGCCTTCTCCGGCTATCACAAGATCAAGATGGCAGTAGAAGATGTAGAAAAGACGGCTTTCCTGACCCCGTGTGGAGCGTATTGCTATACGTGCATGCCGTTCGGGCTGCGCAATGCAGGTGTGACCTTTCAGCGGCTGGTGCACATCGCCTTGGGTCAACAGTTCGGGAGGAATGCTGAGGCTTACGTTGATGACATTGTGGTGAAGTCTCGGGAGGCAAAAACCCTGATACAGGACTTGGAGGAAACCTTCACGAGCCTTATCAAAGTGTACCTGCGGCTCAACCCGGAGAAGTGCGTGTTTGGAGTCCCCTCGGGCATGCTCCTGGGCTTCCTTGTATCCCACCGTGGCATCGAAGCCAACCCAGAAAAGGTAAAAGCAGTCGAGGACATGAGCCCGCCTTAGACCCTCAGAGAGATGCAGAAGCTCACCGGGCGCGTGACCGCACTAGGACGTTTCATCTCCCAGCTGGGGGAATGAGCGCTTCCCTTCTTCAAGCTGATGAAGAAGAAGGGCCCCTTTGAATGGACTGAAGAGGCCAACAAGGCGTTCCAGGATATCAAAAGGTACTTAACCAGCCCTCCGATGATGGTGGCTCCGCGTCCTCAAGAGCCCCTGGTGCTCTACCTTGCGGCCACCCCCTACTCTGCCAGCGCAGCCCTGGTGGCTATTAGGGAGGAGTGTAGGACCAAGGACGCAGCATCCGTCTAGGCCAAGGCAAAGCAGGACCAAGAGAGCCTCACAGAGACCGCGACTGCAGCCGAGAAGGACCAGCCGCTGCAGGGAAGCACACCCAGGACAGAAGAGGCCCCTCCTCTAAGCGACCAGCCGCTGGGGGCTCCATTGTCTCGGGAGGCACCCCAGCCTCCGGAGGGTGCTAGCAGCACCAACACTCCCCACCTTGTCGAGCACCCTGTGTACTTCGTCAGCACAGTGTTGCGAGATGCGAGGGATGAAATAATTCAACCTGTGTACTTCGTCAACAATGGTCAAAACTTCTGAAAATCATATAAATTCAACCGTAACTCAGATTGAAATAATTTATATATGAAAAATGATCAGAAAAATCCAATCTATCCAACTGTACCATTTTCATGCATGATAGAACAACTTATGACTACTGTTTAGGACAATTCAATTAAATGTCATTTAAATAACCACATGTGGAGTTTGAATTTGAATCTTGGATTCAAACCAACTTCATTTAATCTGGTTTTAGTTGCATTAGCACAAACCACAGCATATTGCCATGTCACATTCATGCATCATATTGTTGCATTGCATTGATTGTGTTTCTTCTTTGTTTGTCGGTGCTTGTCCCCTCTCGATAGACGTGGTTCCGACGATGAGTTCGATGACACCGATGAAGCGCTATACTATCTTCATAAGTGCCAGGCAAGCAAAACCCCCTTGTTCATTCTGATACAGTCCTACTCTCTCGCTCCTACTCTCTTTTACTGCATTAGCACAACACCGATTCATCTGTTACTTGCTGCGGTAGCTGAACCCCTTTATCCTTTGCATGACCTGTCATTGCCACGGTAAATAGATGAAACCCACTAGCATGAGTAGGAGTTGTTTGAGCCCTGTTGTGCCTACTCATTCATGCTTTTTTGTCATGCCTGCTACTGCTTAGAGTTGAGTCAGGTCTCATTCATCGAGGATGAATCAGAGGCGTGTGAACATGTCCTACTGTGTGAGCTAAGTGTGTGAACACGATTTGGTAAAGGTAGCGGTGAGAGGCCATGTAGGAGTACATGGTGGGTTGTCTCATTGAAGCCGTCCTCAGGAACTGAGTTCTGTGTTTGTGATCCATCAACAGTTACTACCACACATTGGGTTCCGGTAACTCGACCCCTCTCGACTTATTAATCAACATGATCTCTGTCCAGGAGTTGCAACTAGTTTCTGGTGTTTGTAGGTAGTTTTAGTAGTCTACCAAGTGGCACCCATTACAGGTGGGCTTGGGACTGACTAGGCACCGTGGCACGGTGTACCAAGTGTAGATCCACCCGTCGAGGTGGGCTTGGGAACCCTGCACACATTTTTTGGGGCCATGAGTGACACCCCGGCCGGATCTCCTTGCAGATGGAACCCGAATAGGCGATAAACCTGGACGAGAGACTTGTGTGGTTAGTCAGGTCGTGGCCGACTCCCTCCCCAGGCTTCCGCTTGAAGGTTGCCCAGATACACAAGGTGTACATGGCGGTAAGTGGCGAGAGCGTGTGTGAAGAAGTACACCCCTGCAGGGTTAATATGATCTATTCGAATAGCCATGTCCGCGGTAAAGGACTTCTGGGTTGCCTGTACAGTTCATAGACAAGTGAAAGTGGATACTCTAAAATACGCAAGATAAGCGTGAGTGCTATGGATGGCGTTCTCGTAGGGAGACGGGAGCGGATCCATAGTGGCTTATTGATATGGTGAATATGTGGACTCGTGTGCACCACCTCAAAAGAGTTACTTGCAGTCGTAGTTAGGTTAGCCACTGAGTCAACGCTGGCTTGCTGCAGTTAAACCCCACCATCCCCTTTGTTGATAATGATGCATATGTAGTTAGATCTGATGTAAGTCTTGCTGGGTACATTTGTACTCACGTTGCTTAATTTATGTTTTTGCAGAGAGACTTCAGTCTCGCTAGTAGTTCCACGTTTACTTCGAAGTTTAGCTTGTTACCTCAGCTATGATCTTGAGCCCTCGGCAGGATCTGGTAGATAGTCCGCCTTCTCAGCCTTTTTCATTTGTAGATGTCTGTACTCAGACATGTTAAGCTTCCGTTTGTGCTTTGACTTGTATGCTCTGAATGTTGGGTGGTGAGACCCATGTTTGTAATATCTCGCTCCTCGGAGCCTATTGAATAATACTTTGACTCATAGAGTTATGTTGTGATGCCATGTTGTATTTGCACATATCGAGCATATTGTGTGTATGTTATTGAAATGCTTGGTATGTGTGGGATCTGACTATCTAGTTGTTTATCCTTGGTAGCCTCTCTTACCGGGAAATGTCTCCTAGTGCTTCCACTGAGCCCTGGTAGCTTGCTACTGCTCGGGAACACTTAGGTTGGCCGTTATGTGTCCTTCTTCGTTCCTGTGTCTGTCCCTTCGGGGAAATGTCACGCGATGAATACCGGAGTCCTGTTAGCCTGCTACAGCCCGGTTTACTGGAGTCCTTCTAGCCCAGTTGCTACAGCCCGGATTCACTCGCTGATGACCGACACATTCGTTGCTGGGTCATGTATGCCTGTCCCTGTAAGTTAGTGCCACTTTGGGTTCACGACTAGCCATGTCAGCCCGGGTTCTTGGTCATATGGATGCTAGCGGCACTATCATATACGTGAGCCAAAAGGCACAAACGGTCCCGGGCCAGGTAAGGTGGCACCCGTGGGAACACCGTGCGTGAGGCCGCAAAGTGATATGATGTGTTACACGCTAGATCGGTGTGACTTAGGATCGGGGTCCTGACAGCTTTGGTATCAGAGCTTGACTGCCTGTAGGATTACCAAGCCAAACTGGTCGAAGTTGAGTCTAGAAATTCTTTAGTTATATAAGGGAATTGATTGTGGGATGGAACGTAAGGCTCTTTTTACTCCTTATACCTTGTGCCCTTCTGATCTGGGTCTTCTTATCTTTCCTACAGGGTTAAGGAACTAGGCTTTCTCTTCTTTTTATCAGGATGACGTGTTACTAATCCGTAGACCTATAGGATAGATGGTTCTAAGCTTGAGTTCAGTTCCTACTATCTTCTGTATGTTCATAGTTGATCTCGAAACCTTGATATTGTGCTTCTGAGTGGCTATGCCACCATTTTGTAGCATGTCTCCACTCTTTTGAGCATTTACAACCGTTATGCTGTCCGAGTCATCCCAGGTTTCTAAACAATCTGATGCAATTGCAAAATCCTTTCCCTCTGTTTTCGAGCCAGATTAACCACACTAACCAGTGTGTTGAGGTACTCCATTGCCTCGACATTTATGTTGGAGCTAGTATTATGACCCTAGGTGTCTTGAGTATCACCTAGTAATCTAGCCATGCTTTGTGTTCTCAGTGTGATGATTCTGGTCATCAATCTCGAAAGCATCCCGTGATGCCACTTAGTAGTAGGTATTCTACTCCTGGGTTTTTTTATGAACCCGAGATTCACCCTACCTGCTTCATGTTGATAGTGTTGCTAGTCCCTTTAGGATATTAGTAACCTTTGCGATAGTCCTCGATGTCCGTGGTATTTCCTTCTTCCAAATACCAAGAACTTCTTATGGCAGAAGTTCTTTTGAACCAAAAGATCACAACCAGAGTGCTCTTGATGAGTTCTCCATTCGTAGTTGTGACACTGCCAGTTCTACCTTTCTGCATGGGTTATCCGGAAGAAATATATTGAACTCGTTCGACAAGCTAATCTATGCATCCACAACTCAGAAAATCATATGTTCTTTTGAGTTGTCCCTCTTTAGTTGTCTTCTGACCTCGTCTATCAATTGATAGTCAAGAGTATGTGTGCATCCGTAATCGATGCTTTTTGCCCTTGTGGTCCGGCAAACCATTCTAATCCGGAATGACTAGGAGAAACAAACTCCAGAACCTCATCCGTATCTAGGATTGGGTCAAAGCAATTGTATTCCGTAGATCAAAATGCCAATCCAGCTTCTGCTCTGCTCTACCTTGGCGTGTTACCATCTTTATGTCAAGAGTGTCATGAGAATTGCACCACCTCTTATGAATTCTTGACGCAGTAATACTTCTTGCCATCATTGTTAATTCCTCGGTTCCCGTGTTATTGTAACCGGAATGCCGATAGGTGAACTATGATGTGTGAAATCTATACTCCTAGCAACTCTGTTGCTTGCTAGTTAAATGGACAATAACCTCATTCTTAGCATGTTGATTTTTGAATCATCGCCCTAAGGTTGATCGTGCTACCTAGTCCTTATTCCGGGTGCACTCCTCGACCAGTGAGTCAGGATCGTATCGGTTCCTCACTCTTTTGATCATATCGTCTTGCTGTGAAAGGCAAGATTGATCTCGAGCTTAGTAACATATCGGTGGTTCGTGATTTTCTGAATATCTTCTCAGAAGTATCATCAGGTCGTCACCTGACCGCTATGTTGAGATCGTGAGCAAGTTGGTTTTTCTGTAAACCACCCCTTCTCCAAGGATCTGTGTTGGATACTCCTGAGCTAGTTGATTAAGCTAAACAACAACTTGGAGAGTTGGAAGATAAAAACCTGTCCAACTCAGTTCATTCCAAGGAATATATTTGTGTGTGTTGAAGAAAGATGATATCTTCATCGATTGGTCCCTGTGATCAGTCAATGGACCTATCATCTTATCCTATTTTTGATTTGAGTATGGGCTATCGTCAAATCAGATCAGAACCAACGATATTCGTAATGTTGTCTTACTCGTGGTTGTTTCCTCGAGCATACTCCATTATATCTTTTGGGTCTGACCAATGCTATCACCTTGTTCACATAATTCTGGAATTCCACTTATATGGAAGCCTGGATGGATTGTCGTTGAGCCCATCGACAACATTCCTACCTTCTCCATGATTCGTGTTGAACATCCAGCTAGTGTTGGAAACTTTCGTAAGCATTATCTTCATGATCCATTCATGAAGCATATGCTTGGATGAAAGAAGTGACTTCGTCTAATTCACGTGCATCTGATGCAAGTTGCCGTCGTGAATTCGAGAAAGTTTGTTTTGCCTCCTTTGGAATCATCCCAATCAGTCATGCATACGTGCGAAGTATTCTGTGGTTTGGAGACTTGCAACCTTCATTCTATATGTGTCCCTAGCACACCAAGCCACTGATTGATCTGTTCAGGGATAAGAAGTATGCTATTCCCGAAGGGCCCAGAAGGACATGCACATGACTTCGTTATTTCAATGATGGGTCCCCACCTGAACTCGGTAGTGTTTTACTATAAGACTACTATGTGGTCATGCTTGTCTTGGACGGCGTGTTCACAGGTTTGTAGCAGAACCAGCTCATGTTTTGGAGCTTGCTATCGTAGTTTATTTCCTGAGAATCTCGCAACGTCATCTCGTCGGTTTGTGTTGCAAACTTTCTTTTCCAGACATGCTGTCTGAATTATCCTGTTACCAACTAGATATGAATCTCAGGCAGATATGATGGTTGGAACTTCTTCCAAGAACTATGATATAGGTTTCCAGTGAAGTGGACGCACCTAGCTGGAAGTACTATTATTGTAGTATCTTGATTAAGCCATTTGATCACTACCCATAAGGATTTCTTAGGATTTACTCCCTAGTTGTCCCATATGGATTCTTATGCTCGCGAAGTCCGACCTTTTACTTGATGTTCTAGATATCAAACCATATCTATGAATGGGTTATGCTAGCACATCAAGGAGAACATTAGAAGTGGAGTGCTAAATGTCTCTCGGTCGATCATCCAGATTTTGTTTCCCTGCCATTGCTAGGGTGAAATATGAGAAACTGTTGTCTTCCTTTCCATCTGCATCCTCCATCGTTATTCATCATGGTAGTATGTAGTTGTATTAACATTCTTTTCATAGATGTTGGTAGAACTATGATGATTATGGAACTGCTCAAGTTCTTGAGAGCACGCGCAAGAAAAATCATTCCTTGTGTTGTTTTCAACAACATAATCCACATCATCCATTCTAATTCGGGTATGTCATTCTACCGAACCCCTCCAAACGATCGCTTGAGAATTGCCTTAGGCTGGTATAAAGAGTTTCAATGATCTCTAAATCAAAGGTAATTCTTTTTGCCACTTAAGAGGATATTTCTACAAGTCACCTTCCCTAAGGTGCCCTATTATGGTGATTCTCCGGGTACTAATTCCCAGAAAATGGCCCTTGTGCTCATCAGCCCCAGGATAACTGCTAGCTGATGAGGCACCAACTTGATACAGAAACTCCAAGCAAATACAAAATATGTAGTACAGGACCATTCTGGTCTGTGAGTACAACAAATGGTTTCTAGTGGTTGATGGCGGAAGCGGGTTGTGAATCATCAGTGTCTATGGGACTCCATTTCCCATGGGAACAGCTGACCAGGTTAACTCCTATCTTTGCGAGGCTGCTATCACCGTTGCTTAGGCTGCGGGGCTGTCTTCGCGGTCGCTCCTCTCCATGCAAGAAATCTGGCCAAGACAATAGCCAGGGACAAGCCAATGAGTACTTTGAATGTACTCACAAACATTATGAACACAAGTATAATATGACAATGATGTGCTGGAAATATTTATGCTCATAAAGTCAGTCACAATAGATAATTAAAACTCTGATGCAAATAAGCATGTTATATATGAATATGCAATGCCATAGAAGTATTAAATTTTTTGAAATAAATAACAAGCATGCCACAGTCGGGCATCTGAGCGACACCACATAAAGGTCTTTAAAAGAAATGCCACAGTCGGGCGTCTGAGCGACACCACATAAAGGGCTTTAAAAGAAATGCCACAGTCGAGCGTCTGAGCGACACCACATAAAGGGATTTAAAAGAAATGCCACAGTCGGGCGTCTGAGCGTCACCACATAAAGGGCTTTAAAAGAAATGCCACAGTCGGGCGTCTGAGCGACACCACATAAAGGGCTTTAAAAGAAATGCCACAGTCGGGCGTCTGAGCGACACCACATAAAGGGCTTTAAAAGAAATGCCACGGTCAGGCATCTCAGCGACACCACATAAAGGGCTTTAAAAGAAATGCCACAGTCGGGCGTCTGAGCGACACCACATAAAGGGCTTTAAAAGAAATGCCACAGTCGGGCGTCTGAGCGACACCACATAAAGGGCTTTAAAAGAAACAATCATAGTGAATTTTCCGGAGGTAGAACCATCCCAGAGATACTCGACGATAACAGTAATATCACGGGTTAGTCAACAATCATAATATTCACAAGTCACAGGTAGTAATTCCCGTTCTGGTTTAACAGTTTCACCTCCGAAGACCGACACTAAGACCGAAACTTGACCCATCCCAGACTGTAATCCTTAACCATGGACACGGCTATTCGAATAGATTTAATCTCTGTAGAGGGTGTGCTCTTTACCCACGAGTAATGGATTCCATTAGTCCATCGGGACTAATTCCGTCTACGGTCTTTTAAATGAAAACGCACCTGACTTGCACACACCAGCTTAACTCACACGTGTCTGGAATCACCCACGACACCTATCAAGCAAACTCTAAGTGGGGAGGCTACAACCTCGATTAGCATGGGATCACAAAATTTATACCGCACGCAAAACTGGGGAAGCTACCCCCTCGGCTATAACCGAAAACACCCATGCCCCCTGACCGGATGACTGGCTTTAATCCATGTCCGTGGTACCCTCATCCCGGCCCCTCTGTACGGTGTGTGCTAGAAAGGGGTTGACAAATTACTGAACCATACTCTACTTGTTGTAGAGACGAGTGGTAGTACGGAACAAGTATGGGGGTTACTGGAACAAGACTCGATCTACGGTCGACTCAGGAGGTTTATAATCTTCCCTGCATGTCATGTATAACAATAACATTTCAACCAACAGGATCACCGCTCATTATACCCTACCATGCCATACCGGACATAACCGTCCCAACGGAGACCGGCGACAAACTCATGCCTACCCAAGGCAGAGGTTTTCCCAGGTTCCTGCCGGTATGCATGCAAGGCACATGAGGATGATTATCATCACAAGTGTGTTCATTTCCAACAGCATGGAGATCAATAACATGCACCCATGCATATGATCATATCACATGAAATAACAAGTTTCTCCAAAGTGAGGTGATGTTATGAACGTGTCATGGAACACACAAAAATATTATGCGGGGTTCAGAATGCTTGCCTTCAAGTCATGGGAAGGCAGGGTGCATTTCAAACTCTTGAAATATTTCTCCTCTCTTCAAAAATCCTATTTTTGAAAATACAAATGAATTAACACACAAAATAAAAACAGCACAAAAAGTTGTTTGAAATTTTTTCAAATAAATCTTAAAATAAACTAGGTTAAATTTGAGAGAGGTAGGAAAAAGAATCAATTCATTTGGAGTTATATTTTAAAAGATATAGCCAGTCAAACATTTGGTCAAAATCTTTTTTTTATAAAATAAAATAAAACAGAATTAAAAGAAAATGATTCGGAAACACGTACAAGTCGAAGACGTATTCCGACTATACGCCTCCACTTACCCCAGCGTGGACGCGCGTGGGTCACTGACAGTGGGCCCGCCTGGCCCACTGGTCAGGTTTGACCAGTCCACGCGCGCGTCGCCTCCTCCGGCCGAAACAGAGGCGGAGCTCCGGCGAGGCTCGCCGGTGAATGACGGCACCGTTCGGAAAACGGAGGCCATCCACGTGCTCAGGGGATCAAGACGGTTACTCCGGTGGTTGATATGGTCTCTGGGGTGGACGGAGTTGCCGACGGTGAGCTTCGCGGCGGACGGTGGTCGTCGGGCAAAGTGATTTTCCCCCCATAGTGGGTCTCGATCAAAATTGAGCAGGGGGATGGATTTACGAGGGGGAGAGGGAGTTCCTGGTGAAGAGAATGGAGAGGGGGAGGCTCTGGTGGTGCCGGAATGATCGGGGTAGTGGCGGCGGCTGCAGTTGCCGGAGACGGGGAAGAAGACCTCCCCGGGTCGATTGGCTGCCACGGGAGAGCTAGTGGAGCATGCTGAGGCTGCTTAGCCAATGGAACGTGCTCGGGGGCCTCCTTATATAGCGCAACAAGGTCGGTTTGCGGCGGTCGGGGATAAGTTCGTCGGTGAACCGCCTCCCTGTAGCGTCAGGGCGTCGTGGCAACGACAAGAGCTAACCGATGAGCGAGGGGATAAGCTTGTGCATCTCCCAGGGGCAGGTGGCGAGTCGGGGTGGCTCGGGCGGCGCTGGCCTGAGCAGGGCTGTCGGGCGGCCATGGCGGCTAGTCCCTGTCTTGCCGGGGATGCGGCGAGGCTCTGCTTGGCGTGTTGTGGTGAGGGGGAGCATGCAACGCGCAAGGGGACACGGCGTGCTGGCTGCGGTCGGTCACGGGCTGGGGTGAGTGCGGGGCGTGACGCGGCGGCTCGGGCGCATGCGCGTGCAATAAGCGCGCTCTGGGTGCGTCCAGTGCATGCACGGAAGGTGTTCGACATAATGCCGTGGCATGCTACAGGTCACAGGTGAGGTTGGCAAGCAACAGAACTAGGTTAGAGATAGAGGGAAACTCCAGGCACAAGTTGGTTCGGTCAGGTGGCCAAGTTCATAGTGTATACTTGAGATCATGCCAAAACAGTCCATGCACTCCAGGTGTTTGTCAAAATGCCAAAGGCACCTAGGCTATTCTTGGAGGGACCAAATCTTCCAGATTAGTGTCTCCTTGGATGCACAAGAGGGTGGTGAGGTTAGTTGGTGGAAAGCACAAACTTGCTAGTGCAAGTTTTGCAGAACTTCAAATCTGGACAGGATGTGAGTGGCATTATTTCATGAACCAAAAATATGCCAATGGTTGCATGCTCCTGGACTTAGGGGTTTAGCATGGAGGACTACAAGTAGGATAAGGAATCAAGGGCCAAAGAGCAAGCAATAATATGGTTGCTGTACAAACCATCATGTTGGACCAGAATGGAGATGAGGTTGATTCACTCAAAATTTTCAAAGAACATCCCTAGATTTTTGCATATAATGGAATCATATGCTGTTACTGACATCCCATAATTTTGGTGGAAGCTAGAAACAAATATTTAAAAGGGTTGCAGTGCAAAATTGCCCACTGGACCAGAGAGGAAAAACATGTGTAGCACTCAAAATATGCAATGAATGAACTATATTATTGCATAAAAGTGATTTAGAGGCATCACATGACATCTCCAAATTTTGGTGGAATTTTTAGTTAAGTTTATCAAATGGTTGTAGTACAAAAAGAGCGCCAAACTTAAAACAAGTCATTTTAAAGAATATAGCTCAGGGTGGAATAATTTAATAAATAAACCTACTGATTAGGAAATTGTTTTAATGAGATGGCATAGAAGTTCAATATGCTTGGAAGGATCCACTTGAGAAAATAAATCCTTAATATTAATAGAAAGGTTTTGAAATCAATAGAAATATTCTTGCAGGCAAAATTTTAAACTCTTGGCAAGATTTTAATAACTAAAACCTGGTTAAATTTTTGGGGTGTTACAGTTACTACCCCCCTTAAGAAAAATCTCGTCCTCGAGATTTGCTAAGAGCCGTTGTGAAAAATAAATACTGCTTACGTGTTCGAGCGGTCGTGAGTCTGCTGCCGTGGTGCTGCGCGAATAAAAATAATCCATGTAGTGAGGGGATAAACATTGCAGCAACTTATGGAAAAGAAATCTCATTCTAGGATTTTCACGGTTACACAAGTTAGTCACGAAGAAAACTAGTCATACTAGTAGAAACTGAATACACGACTCGTCGCACAAATTCGAGGTACCATGCACAAGTTACAACGTAGTAATAAATGTGTCACATCCCTAGTCTGGTATGACCTAGACTAGCTAGTCATTGTGCATCATGTTTAAATTTCTTTTAAATTTGAAATGAGGATTGGTGGAACCCTCAGAATCATTTTTGAAAATGACCAAATAAAAATTTCTCCAAAAGGGTCCAAGAAAATGCTCATGTTGCTCTCTGAAAATATTGGACAGAGACAAAAATCAAACCAATATTTTTAAGAGCTCATAGGTATTTATTTTGGGCATTTGGAATTAATGCATAAATATTTGCATTGGAAATATATTAGCTATATATATTAATATATGTCCAAAAATTATGCCACCTGTTGGGGAGCTCTGGAATAATATATCTAGCTCCTGCAAAAATTGGCATAAGGTAATTAAATGATTTAATATTTTAATTAAATCAAAACAAATGTCAGAAAAATTAGAAAACAGAAAAAAGAGGAGAAACTTACCTAGGCCTCCTCCCTGTGCGGCCTGGCTGGCCCAGCAGCCAGCACCGGCCCAGCCCACTGGCCCCCCTCTGTCGTCTTCCTCCCCGACAGAGGGATGGGAGCGTGCCCGGCGCGCGCGCGCGCCACCGCGCCACGCCACCTCCCTCTCTGCCTGCCTGCCCTCTCCCCTCCTCGTCTGGATGCCCCGGAGACGCCACGCAGCCACCCCGACCCCTCTCGCACTCTCCCTCGCCCTCCTCCTCTCCCCCTGCTCTCTCCCTCGCACACCCGAGCGCCATCACCGCCGCCGCTCGCCGTTGCCGCGGCCACCGGCCTCCCCTCACCTCCCCGACACGCTTCCCAGCTCCGCCGCGACCCCCTCTCCCTCCTCACCGAGCAAAGCAACCCGGGCGAGCTCCGCTTCATCGCAATCGCCGTCGTCTTCAAGCTTCGGCCGACGAGATCGCCGTCGTCGCTCCGGCTGCCCCAAGCCTTCCCCGAGCCCGCTTCGACGCCCGCTGCAACCGCGGTGAGCTCCGCCACCGTTCCCCTCTCTTCTCCCCCTCGTTCCCGCGCCGTAACTCCGTTCCCCACCACGGCTGAACCTCCGCCATCGCCGAGCTCGCCGTCGACGCAGCTCCGGTGACCATTTGGTCACCCCGGCGAGTCCAACAAGTTCGTAAGGCCCCGTAGAGCATCCCTAGCGCTTTGCTTCGCTCGCCTTCGAGCTCCAACCGCGTTTTCGTGCACGACCGAACTCCGGCGGCCGCAGCCGAGCTCGCCGCCGTCGACTCCGGCCACCCCAGGCCCAGCCACGGCCACCGCCCGACGCGCCATCGAGCTAGCTTTCCAACGCACCTAGCCGCGCGCCATTTGGAGCACCACAGAGGAAACCCGGGGCACATGTACACCGCGGACCTCGCCGGCGACTAACCGCCGGCGGGTTTGACTTGTTCGACCTGGGGTTTGACCCCCCCCAGGGTCACTGACACGTGGGCCCCGTCCGCCAGGTGATTAGCTTAGTGCTAATCACCGTTAACTAACCCCCCCTGACACTGACAGTGGGCCCCAGCGCCACTAACCTTTTTAATTAAGTTAATCTAACCCTGTTTAACCCCCTGACACTGACGTGTGGACCCCACACGTCAGGTTTGACCCCAGTCAGCCGCAGTTGACTGCTGACGTCATGCTTACTCAATGCTGACGCAATATATATTTTCTGGAATTAAAATAATTCAGGAAATTCCAGAAATTTATTTAAACTTCAAAAATTCATATCAATTCAACCGTAGCTCAGATTAAAATAATTTATATATGAAAAATTATCAGAAAAATGTAATCTATCCATCTGTACTAGTTTCATGCATGACAAACCAACTTATACATGCTGAATATGAGAAAACACATTATGGCATATATAAGAGACTTAATTTAGAATTGCATTTGAGCTTTGGTTCAAATGGACTTCAAACCAAATGAGTACTAGTTGCATTAGCACAATCAGCATCACATCTTCATGCCATGTTCATGCATCATTGTGTTGCATATGCTTGTGTTTTGATTGTTGGCACCGTTCCTTCTCGATAGGTCCTGCTCCGGAGTCCGTTCCAGAGTGCCTGTCTATGAAGCAGTGCCTTCCTTGTTGATCTACCAGGCAAGCAAACCCCCTTGTTCATTTCGATAAAACCCTACTCTCTCGCTCCTGCTCTCAGTTATTGCATTAGGACAACAACGATTCATCTGCTACTTTGTGCTGCGGTAGTTGAACCCATTCCTCTGCATGACCTGTCATTGCCACAGTAAATAGTTGAAACCCACTAGCATGTGTAGGCGTTGATTGAGCCATGTTGTGTTCCTACCATGCTATGCCTGCTATTGCTTAGAGTTGTGTCAGGTCTGGTTCATTGGGAATGAATTGGAGTGTTACGATATGTTCTGATGCTGAGAGTGAAGTGTGTGAACACGATTTGGTAAAGGTAGCGGTGAGAGGCCATGTAGGAGTACATGGTGGGTTGTCTCACTGGAACCGTCCTTAAGCACTGAGTTCTATGTATGTTGTCCAATGACTCGATACTACCACACATTGGGTTCCGGTAACTCGACCCCTCTCGACTTATTAACCAACTTGATCTCTGTCCAGGAGTCGCAACTAGTTTCTGGTGTTTGTAGGTAGTGCTATTTTTCTACCAAGTGGCACCCGGCAGGGTGGGCTTGGGACAGACTAGGCACACGTGGCCTGGTGTACCGAGTGGCACCCGGATGGTGGGCTCGGGAACCCTGCACACATCGTTTGGGGCCGTGAGCGACACCCCGGCCGGATCTCCTTGCGGATGGAACCCGAATAGGCGATAAACCTGGGCTAGAGTCTTGTGTGGTTAGTCAGGTCGTGGCCGACACCCTCGCCAGGCTTCCGCTTGAAGGTTGCCGAGATACATGACGTGTACATGGCGGTAAGTGGCGAGAGCGTGTGTGAAGAAGTACACCCCTGCAGGGTTAACATGATCTATTCGAATAGCCGGGTCCGCGGTTATGGACTTCTTGGATGCTTACATGGTACATAGACAACTTGAAGTGGATACTCTAAAATGCTCAAGACAAGTGTGAGTGCTATGGATGGCCTTCTCGTAGGGAGACGGGATGAATCCATAGTAGTGTATTGTGTGGTGATTAGTGGACTCGTGTACGTTGTCTCACCTCAAGAGTTTCTGGTAGTCGTAGAACAGGATAGCCACAGAGTCAAAGCTGGCTTGCTGCAACTAAACCCCACATTACCCTCTTGATACAAATGCATGTATGATAGGATCTGATGTAAGTCTTGCTGAGTACCTTTGTACTCATGTTGCTTTATTTATGTTTTTGCAGCGGAGACTTCGGTCTTATAGTGTTCTCGTGGACTTCGACAAGTAGCTTGTACCTCAGCTACGATCTTGATCGGACGTTGTAGATAGTCAGGCTTTCAGCCTTTTTCATTTATAGATGTCTGTACTCAGACATGTAATGCTTCCGTTTGTTGCTTGATTGCTCTGAATGTTGGGTCATGTGACCCCTGTTTGTAATAATGCTATGATGGCTCTTCTGAGCCTTTATCTATATGAGTTGTTGAGTTATGCTGTGATGCCATGTTGTACAGCACATACTTGCATGTTATGCGTACGTGTAATGTGTATTGCTATGTGTGGGATCTGACTATCTAGTTGTTTATCCTTAGTAGCCTCTCTTACCGGGAAATGTCTCCTAGTGCTTCCACTGAGCCCTGGTAGCTTGCTACTGCTCCGGAACACTTAGGCTGGCCGGCATGTGTCCTTCTTCGATCCTGTGTCTGTCCCTTCGGGGAAATGTCACGCGATGAATACCGGAGTCCTGTTAGCCCGCTACAGCCCGGTTCACCGGAGTCCTGTTAGCCCAGTGCTACAGCCTGGATTCACTCGCTGATGACCGACACGTTCGATGCTGGGTCATGGATGCCTGTCCCTGTAAGTTAGTGCCACTTTGGGTTTACGACTAGCCATGTCAGCCCGGGCTCTTTATCATATGGATGCTAGCGACACCATCATATACGTGTGCCAAAAGGCGCAAACGGTCCCGGGCAAAGGTAAGGCGACACCCGTGGGGATACCGTGCGTGAGGCCGCAAAGTGATATGAGGTGTTACATGCTAGATCGATGTGGCATTGAGTCGGGGTCCTGACAGCGCTGGTATCAGAGCCTGACTGCCTGTAGGATTACCAAGCCAACTGGTCGAAGTTGAGTCTAGAAATCTTTAGTTATGTAAGGGAATTGATTGTGGGATGGAACGTAAGGCTCTTTTTACTCCTTTACCTCATGGCCTTCTGATCTGAGTCATCCTATCTTTCCTACGGGGTTAAGGAACTAGGCTTTCTCTTCCGTCTATCAGGATCACGTGTTACTACTCCGTAGTCCCATAGGATTGGTTGATCAGAGTCATACCCCAGTTTTGAGTATTTCCGGTGTAGTCTGTTTAGTATGATCTCAGAACCTTGAGTAATGCTGATGAGTATGTTACCACCCCATTTTTAGTAGGATGTCTCATTCTGAGCATTTTACTGCCGTTATGCTGCCGGAATTTCCCTAGGAGTTCGAGAGATACTAATTCCTTGTCCTACATTCTACAGTCTATAGTTGATGCTGACTTCCGTCCCTGGTTTCGTTTCTCAGGATGTCATCAAGTTCTATTGTTCGTAGCCAGAACCATGGAGATGGTAGGGATGAGGATCCTCCCGACCCGCCTTCGTTGACAGAGTTCATGTTAGAAATGGAGAGGAACAAGCGTGAGTCTAACCGTTTGTTGGCACGTATCGAGGAGAACACCGCACATCAGTCCAATAAGTCTGCGACCATTCATGACTTCATTCGCTTGCACCCACCTACCTTTCATCATTCCATCGAGCCACTCGATGCAGATGACTGGCTCCGTAGCATCACTCATAAGCTGCGTTCCGCGAGCGTAGCTGAAGATGACAAGGTCACTTATGCCACATACCACCTGGAAGGTCCTGCTAGTCTTTGGTGGCAGAACTATGAGGCTATGCTTCCAGCTGGCCAGATTCCTACCTGGAGGGATTTCGCTGAGGCTTTTCGCGAGCATCACATTCCCCAGGCCCTCATTGATCGCAAGAGAGAAGAGTTCTGTAGTCTCACCCAGAATAAGATGGCTGTTGATGCTTATAGCAGAGAGTTCGAGAACCTTGCCCGCTATGCCACAGAAGAGGTGTCCACGGACGCCAAGAAGCAAGCTAGGTTCCGGAAGGGTCTCAATCCCAAGTTGCATCGTGATCTCCACCTGCATCATTGTGATACATTCCAAGCCCTTGTGAACAAGGCCATCAATGCAGAGACAGCTCAGCTCACTTACGAGGACTCTCGTAAGCACACCTGTGATTTGGGATCTTCCTCTGGCTCTAGTTCCAGAAGCGCCGGATTTGGGTTCCAAACTCCGCTCTTCCTTACGGATATACACCGAGGCCATCCTATGTGGTTCCTCCCCCAGCTCAGTCGTATGTTCCACCCATGCCTACTGGTAGACCGCTTGTCAGTGCGGGTCCACGTCCAACCTCAGGGACTTGCTTCACATGCGGGAAGCCAGGACACTATGCACGTGACTGTTCTCAAACTAGTTATGCTCCACCCCAGGCCGAGAAGACTGTTGGCTGTGTTAAGCCATCACGCAAGATGATCAGTGTCAAGTCAGCTCCCACTGAACGTGGACGTGTGCATCACGTCTCAGCTAAAGACGCTCATGATGATCCGGATGTCGTTCTTGGTACACTCCTTGTCAATTGTCACCCAGCATCAGTTCTATTCGATACTGGAGCATCTCGCTCCTTCATTTCTGAAGGCTATGCTCGTTTGCACGACATGTCATTTTGTGATATGCCAACTCCGCTTGAAATCCAAACCCCAGGGTCTAGATGGCAGACCACCAGAATCAGCTATGGTAATGAAATCCTTGTTGACAGACTCGTATTCCTTGCATCACTTGTAGCCCTCAAGTCCTCAGATATTAACATCATCTTGGGTATGGACTGGATGACAGCTCATCATGCCAAGATTGATTGTTACACAAGATCTGTTCAGCTTACACACCCATCTGGCAAGATAGTCACTGTCTCCACTAGAGTTGCAAAGCGTCAGCTCTATTCTCTTAATGCCAGCCCTCTTCCAGACCTTGAAGATATCCCGGTAGTCCGTGACTTTCCGGATGTCTTTCCAGAGGAACTGCCAGGTGTTCCACCTGACAGAGATGTAGAGTTCGTCATAGATCTTATCCCAGGAACAGCTCCAATCTCTAGGAGACCTTACAAGATGGCACCCCTAGAACTAGCCGAGCTTAAGAAACAACTCGATGAGTCCTTGCAAAAGGGTTTCATCCGTCCTAGTTCTTCTCCTTGGGCTTGCCCCGTCCTCTTCGTCAAGAAGAAGGATGGTACGGACCGGATGGTTGTAGATTATCGTCCCGTTAATTTGGTCACGATAAAGAACAAGTATCCGCTCCCCAGGATCAACGACCTGTATGATCAGCTCGCTGGATCCTCAGTCTTCTCCAAGATGGATTTGAGGTTAGGATACCACCAAATTAAGATCAGAAACGGGGACATTCCCAAGACAGCTTTTGTCACTCGTTATGGCCAGTACGAGTACACCGTCATGTCCTTTGGCCTAACCAACGCCCCAGCCACATTCTCCCGCTTGATGAACTCGATCTTCATGGAGTACTTAGATAAGTTCGTCGTGGTTTACCTCGATGATATTCTTATTTACTCGAAGAACGAGGAAGAGCATGCCGAACATCTTAGACTTGTGTTAGAAAAACTCAGAGAGCACCGCCTTTATGCCAAGTTCTCCAAGTGTGAATTTTGGTTGCCAGAAGTGACCTACCTAGGCCACGTAATCTCTGGTAAGGGCATTGCTGTCAATCCCGAGAGAGTTCAGGCCGTTCTCGATTGGACTCCACCTGAAACCGTTAAACAAGTTAGGAGTTTCCTTGGTCTAGCCAGCTATTGTCGCCGCTTTGTTGAAAACTTCTCCAAAGTAGCCAAACCCCTCACGGAACTTCTCAAGAAAGATAAAAAGTTCGAGTGGTCCCCACAGTGTGAGTACAGTTTTCAGGAACTGAAAAGACGCCTGACTTCTGCTCCCATACTTGTGCCACCGGATTTCACTAAAGACTTTATTATCTATTGTGACGCCTCACGACAGGGACTAGGTTGCATTCTTATGCAAGATCGTCATGTGATTGCCTATGCATCTCGACAGTTGCATCCACATGAGGATAATTATCCTACACATGATCTAGAGCTTGTAGCCGTAGTCTATGCACTCAAGACCTGGCGACATTACCTCCTTGGTAAATGTTGCGAGATCTACACTGATCACCAGAGTCTCAGGTATATCTTCACCCAACTAGATCTGAACCATAGGCAAAGACATTGGTTGGAGTTGATCACAGATTATGATCTAGGGATTACCTACACCCCAGGCAAAGCCAATGTCATGGCTGATGCTCTAAGCCGTAAATCCTATTGCAACAATCTCATGTTGCAGCAAGGCCAACCACTTCTCCATGAGGAATTCTGTAAGCTTAATCTTCACATTGCTCCTCACGGATTCCTTTCTACCTTGGTGGCGAAACCTCATCTTGAAGATCGGATTGTCGCTGCTCAAAAGCAAGACACAGGAATTTCTCGGATCAAGAGAAACATTAAGAAGGGAGTTGGTGGATGTTTCTCTATGGATAATCGTGGTGTTGTTTTCTTTGAGAATCGCTTGGTGGTTCCCAAGAATCAACATCTGCGACAATTGATTCTTAAGGAGGCGCATGAATCTCCTCTCACGATTCATCCCGGTAGCACTAAGATGTATCAGGACCTACGCCAGAGGTTCTGGTGGACTAGGATGAAGAGAGAAATCGCTGAGTTCATTGCTAAATGTGACGTTTGTCGTCGTGTTAAGGCAGAGCATCAAAGACCTGCTGGCACCCTTCATCCTTTAGCTATTCCTGAATGGAAATGGGATAAAGTTGGTATGGACTTCATCACCGGCTTTCCCAGGACCAAGAGAGGGAATAACGCTATCTTCGTAGTCGTTGATCGTCTTTCCAAAGTGGCTCACTTCCTACCTGTTCGAGAGAGTATCACTGCTAGTCAGCTCGCTGACTTATATATTTCTCGAATAGTATCACTTCATGGTGTTCCACTAGAGATCAATTCAGACCGTGGCAGTCTTTTCACTTCTCATTTCTGGGAGAGTTTCCAAACTGCCATGGGAACCCATCTTTCCTTCAGTACCGCTTTCCACCCTCAGTCGAGTGGTCAGGTGGAACGGGTCAACCAAATTCTCGAAGACATGCTTAGAGCTTGCGTTATCTCATTCGGTATGGATTGGGAGAAATGTCTTCCTTTTGCCGAGTTTGCTTATAACAATAGCTATCAATCCAGCCTCAAGAAAGCTCCTTTTGAGGTTCTCTATGGACGAAGATGTCGAACACCTTTGAACTGGTCAGAAACCGGTGAAAGACAATTCTTTGGACCGGACATGATCCAGGAGGCAGAAGAGCAAGTTCGCATCATTCGTGAGAATTTGAAAACAGCCCATTCTCGTCAGAAGAGCCAGTACGATCGTCATCATAAGGATATGACTTATGAAATTGGCGACCAAGCTTACCTTCGGGTTACTCATTTGAAGGGTACCCATCGTTTCGGTATCAAGGGCAAGTTGGCTCCTCGTTACATTGGTCCTTTTCGTATTATCGCTAAACGAGGAGAGGTTGCCTACCAATTGGAACTACCCCCACATCTTTCTCGAGTTCATGATGTCTTCCACGTCTCTCAACTCAGGCGTTGCTTCTCGGATCCCATCTGCGGAGTGGACCACGAAACGCTTGATCTCCAAGATAACCTCACATACCGAGAGTACCTGGTTCGCATCCTTGATCAAGCCGAGCGTGTTACCCGACGTCAGAACATCAAGTTTCTCAATGTTCAGTGGTCTCATCATTCTGAGAGAGAAGCTACTTGGGAGCGAGAAGATCGTCTTCGGCTGGAGTACCCCGCTTTCTTTCCGTCGACCCCTGAATCTCGGGACGAGATTCTTTCAAGGGGGGCGAGTTGTCACATCCCTAGTCTGGTATGACCTAGACTAGCTAGTCATTGTGCATCATGTTTAAATTTCTTTTAAATTTGAAATGAGGATTGGTGGAACCCTCAGAATCATTTTGAAAATGACCCAAATAAAAATTTCTCGAAAAGGGTCCAAGAAAATGCTCATGTTGCTCTCTGAAAATATTGGACAGAGATAAAAATCAAACCAATATTTTTAAGAGCTCATAGGTATTTATTTTGGGCATTTGGAATTAATGCATAAATATTTGCATTGGAAATATATTAGCTATATATATTAATATATGTCCAAAAATTATGCCACCTGTTGGGGAGCTCTGGAATAATATATCTAGCTCCTGCAAAAATTGGCATAAGGTAACTAAATGATTTAATATTTTAATTAAATCAAAACAAATGTCAGAAAAATTAGAAAACAGAAAAAGAGGAGAAACTTACCTGGGCCTCCTCCCTGTGCGGCCTGGCCGGCCCAGCAGCCAGCGCCGGCCCAGCCCACTGGCCCCCCTCTGTCATCTTCCTCCCCGACAGAGGGATGGGAGCGTGCCCGGCGCGCGCGTGCGCCACCGCGCCACGCCACCTCCCTCTCTGCCTGCCTGCCCTCTCCCCTCCTCGTCTGGATGCCCCGGAGACGCCATGCAGCCACCCCGACCCCTCTCGCACTCTCCCTCGCCCTCCTCCTCTCCCCCTGCTCTCTCCCTCGCACACCCGAGCGCCATCACCGCCGCCGCTCGCCGTTGCCGCGGCCATCGGCCTCCCCTCACCTCCCCGACACGCTTCCCAGCTCCGCCGCGACCCCCTCTCCCTCCTCACCGAGCAAAGCAACCCGGGCGAGCTCCGCTTCATCGCAATCGCCGTCGTCTTCAAGCTTCGGCCGACGAGATCGCCGTTGTCGCTCCGGCTGCCCCAAGCCTTCCCCGAGCCCGCTTCGACGCCCGCTGCAACCGCGGTGAGCTCCGCCATCGTTCCCCTCTCTTCTCCCCCTCGTTCCCGCGCCGTAACTCCGTTCCCCACCACGGCCGAACCTCCACCGTCGCCAAGCTCGCCGTCGACGCAGCTCCGGTGACCATTTGGTCACCCCGGCGAGTCCAACAAGTTCGTAAGGCCACGTAGAGCATCCCTAGCGCTTTGCTTCGCTCGCCTTCGAGCTCCAACCGCGTTTTCATGCACGACCGAACTCCGGCGGCCGCAGCCGAGCTCGCCGCCGTCGACTCCGGCCACCCCAGGCCCAGCCACGGCCACCGCACGACGCGCCATCGAGCTAGCTTTCCAACGCACCTAGCCGTGCGCCATTTGGAGCACCACAGAGGAAACCCGGGGCACATGTACGCCGCGGACCTCGCCGGCGACTAACCGCCGGCGGGTTTGACTTGTTCGACCTGGGGTTTGACCCCCCAGGGTCACTGACGCATGGGCACCGTCGGCCAGGTGATTAGCTTAGTGCTAATCACCGTTAACTAACCCCCCTGACACTGATAGTGGGCCCCAGCGCCACTAACCTTTTTAATTAAGTTAATCTAACCCTGTTTAACCCCCTGACACTGACGTGTGGACCCCACACGTCAGGTCTGACCCCAGTCAGCCGCAGTTGACTGCTGACGTCATGCTTACTCAATGCTGACGCAATATATATTTTCTGGAATTAAAATAATTCAGGAAATTCCAGAAATTAATTTAAACTTCAAAAATTCATATCAATTCAACCGTAGCTCAGATTAAAATAATTTATATATGAAAAATTATCAGAAAAATGTAATCTATCCATCTGTACTAGTTTCATGCATGACAAACCAACTTATACATGCTGAATATGAGAAAACACATTATGGCATATATAAGAGACTTAATTTAGAATTGCATTTGAGCTTTGGTTCAAATGGACTTCAAACCAAATGAGTACTAGTTGCATTAGCACAATCAGCATCACATCTTCATGCCATGTTCATGCATCATTGTGTTGCATATGCTTGTGTTTTGATTGTTGGCACTGTTCCTTCTCGATAGGTCCTGCTCCGGAGTCCATTCCAGAGTGCCTGTCTATGAAGTAGTGCCTTCCTTGTTGATCTACCAGGCAAGCAAACCCCCTTGTTCATTTCGATAAAACCCTACTCTCTCGCTCCTGCTCTCAGTTATTGCATTAGGACAACAACGATTCATCTGCTACTTTGTGCTGCGGTAGTTGAACCCATTCCTCTGCATGACCTGTCATTGCCACAGTAAATAGTTGAAACCCACTAGCATGTGTAGGAGTTGATTGAGCCATGTTGTGTTCCTACCATGCTATGCCTGCTATTGCTTAGAGTTGTGTCAGGTCTGGTTCATTGGGAATGAATTGGAGTGTTACGAAATGTTCTGATGTTGAGAGTGAAGTGTGTGAACACGATTTGGTAAAGGTAGCGGTGAGAGGCCATGTAGGAGTACATGGCGGGTTGTCTCACTGGAACCGTCCTTAAGCACCGAGTTCTATGTATGTTGTCCAATGACTCGATACTACCACACATTAGGCTCCGGGCGCTCCAAGCCCTCTCGACTTATTAACCGACTTGATCTCTGTCCAGGAGTCGCAACTAGTTTCTGGTGTTTGTAGGTAGTGCTATTTTTCTACCAAGTGGCACCCGGCAGGGTGGGCTTGGGACAGACTAGGCACACGTGGCCTGGTGTACCGAGTAGCACCCGGATGGTGGGCTCGGGAACCCTGCACACATCGTTTGGGGCCGTGAGCGACACCCCGGCCGGATCTCCTTGCGGATGGAACCCGAATAGGCGATAAACCTGGGCTAGAGTCTTGTGTGGTTAGTCAGGTCGTGGCCGACACCCTCGCCAGGCTTCCGCTTGAAGGTTGCCGAGATACATGACGTGTACATGGCGGTAAGTGGCGAAAGCGTGTGTGAAGAAGTACACCCCTGCAGGGTTAACATGATCTATTCGAATAGCCGGGTCCGCGGTTATGGACTTCTTGGATGCTTACATGGTACATAGACAACTTGAAGTGGATACTCTAAAATGCTCAAGACAAGTGTGAGTGCTATGGATGGCCTTCTCGTAGGGAGACGAGAATGAATCCATAGTAGTGTATTGTGTGGTGATTAGTGGACTCGTGTGCGCCATATCACCTCAAGAGTTTCTGGTAGTCGTAGAACAGGATAGCCACAGAGTCAAAGCTGGCTTGCTGCAACTAAACCCCACATTACCCTCTTGATACAAATGCATGTATGATAGGATCTGATGTAAGTCTTGCTGAGTACCTTTGTACTCATGTTGCTTTATTTATGTTTTGCAGCGGAGACTTCGGTCTTATTAGTGTTCTCGTGGACTTCGACAAGTAGCTTGTACCTCAGCTACGATCTTGATCGGACGTTGTAGATAGTCAGGCTTTCAGCCTTTTTTCATTTATAGATGTCTGTACTCAGACATGTAATGCTTCCGTTTGTTGCTTGATTGCTCTGAATGTTGGGTCATGTGACCCCTGTTTGTAATAATGCTATGATGGCTCTTCTGAGCCTTTATCTATATGAGTTGTTGAGTTATGCTGTGATGCCATGTTGTACAACACATACTTGCATGTTATGCGTACGTGTAATGTGTATTGCTATGTGTGGGATCTGACTATCTAGTTGTTTATCCTTAGTAGTCTTTCTTACCGGGAAATGTCTCCTAGTGCTTCCACTGAGCCCTGGTAGCTTGCTACTGCTCCGGAACACCTAGGCTGGCCGACATGTGTCCTTCTTCGATCATGTGTCTGTCCCTTCGGGGAAATGTCACGCGATGGATACCGGAGTCCTGCTAGCCCGCTACAGCCCGGTTCACCGGAGTCCTGTTAGCCCAGTGCTACAGCCTGGATTCATTCGCTGATGACCGACACGTTCGATGCTGGGTCATGGATGCCTGTCCCTGTAAGTTAGTGCCACTTTGGGTTTACGACTAGCCATGTCAGCCCGGGCTCTTTATCATATGGATGCTAGCGACACCATCATATACGTGTGCCAAAAGACGCAAACGGTCCCGGGCAGAGGTAAGGCGACACCCGTGGGGATAACGTGCGTGAGGCCGCAAAGTGATATGAGGTGTTACATGCTAGATCGATGTGGCATTGAGTCGGGGTCCTGACAAAATGCTACAATAACAAACACAGCAGTGACGTCTAAAATGAAAATGGTAACTAGATGGGGTCCTGATAAAATGTCTCTGGCAATGGAATACACTCCTCCTCTATCGGAGGAAGTGGATTGACCAGTCGATGTATGCGTCTCTCTGGGTCGGGTCTCAATGGTCTGCCGATGGCAATCTGAGGGTTCAGATCAGTGAGATTCTGGAGATAATCCATCACTCGCTGGTTCAAATGCTCTTGAGCGATGATGTACTGGATAAGGTTGGCCAGTACTGGGTCTCTCTCAATCCGTCCACCGGGAAAAGATGTTACTCCTCCGGGTGCTGCACGGCTTGGAAAGTAATAATATCCTCGTTCGCGGGCATAGGGCACTGCGGATCGAAGGCGAGCAATTGCTTCTTTCGCAGCAGCTTCTATGGCCAGGTGTGTGGTTGGCATAGAATTCCCCACGAAGGAAACTTCCGTTGGATCTTGATTGGAGTCTACGGGAGGGATGTGTACTGCTGCCCAATATTCCGAGGTGGAAAAAGTGATTCTCGATTTGAACAACTCGTACTGGGGTGGATATGTAGAACCCATAGTACTGCGGGTAAAGTCCCACAATATCTTGACAAAGCTACCTAGGGTTGCATCTGGGGTTCTTAGATGAATACTGGGGCTCGGCATGACAGGAAAAAGGTTGTGAGGGTGGTGCACAAGATGTGGGGCGCTGGGTAAGATCACAAGGTGGCCATTAAATAGCAAAGGGGCTGGGTCATTTCACCGTGGTGAAAGGTAATAAATTTACCAGCTTAGCTCCAAAGGTCGGGTCAGTGTCAGAGATACACATATCTCATAAAGGGACGTGTTACTGTGGTTGTCGTCGGGGTTGGTTTTGGTAGCTGTGCCCGGAAAATGTGCACTATGTGCTAACAAAAATACGCGTGGCTACCATTAAAACAGGGGCACAACGAAAGGCTGCGTCAATACACAAGATTACGTGATTACAAGGCGGGGATACACTGAGACTCGGCACTACTCGTACAGCTTAGTCTACCTCGTTTGCGTCTAAACGGGCGTGTCTAGTGGATGTCGAGGCTTCTCCTCGGGTCTCACTGCCGGGATTAGTCGGAGATGGCGGAGGAACTGCAGGGTCGGGGTAGCGATGATGACCATCACGGGGATTGTTTGCCACAATCCCGTTGGAGTGTGCTCCCAAAAGGTGACGAAGCACTTCTGGGGTCATCAAGACACCTTGGCCGCTGGTTGGAGTTGACCTCAGGGTCTCGATCGGGTGTCCAAACAGCACGACTGGGTTGTCGGCGTTGGACTCGGCTCCCTGCTTGCCGGGGCTCGGCGAACCAGCTCTCCTCGAGCTGCGATCAGATCAATAGTATCTGATCAAACAATGCCTCTAGTGCACTTACATAGCGCACTAGGTGCAACAACGCGGGATCCGTCTCGTGGTCTCCGCTGGCAACTTGGGGTGGTCTACCATACCCTTCACGCCTGGGGTAGTAGTAGAACAAGCGACAGTTAACTCTGGGCGACAACTGCCGAAGTTGAACTATAGCTTCTCGAACAGCTAGCTGGATGGCTTGTGGCTCGAAGGAAGTTGTTCTTCCAGTGAACCTGTAGGGGCGTTCTGGAGATAGACCCCTACCGTAGATGTGCACAGTGGCCCAGAATTGACGGCTCTCACCGCTCATGGACCCTTGGTACACAACATATTCTGGAGGCTCTTCTAACGCATAGGCACGACGGGTGAGGCTTGCGAGTATGGTCACAAAACCTCCAAGGTTGGTTGCTGTGGTCTCATTGTGCACGACGGGGCCTGGCATTTTGGCCCGGTTTGGGAAGAGGCTATGCCGTGCTGGGTTGGGGCTCGCGTGCCCTTTTTATAGAAAAAGGGGACGGAGTCTTCCTTCACACGCTTGTGAAGTAGACATCATGGGCGCTGGTCACTAGCGCGTGATCGACAGGCTAGGTTGATAGGTTGGGCACCGACTGCCAAAAGAGTCGGGGTCACTGTGTGGCTATCTTGCACAAAAAGCTTGGCTGGGGTTTGGTTAAGGTCTGGTGGGTTGGTTGGCCTAAGTTTTTCGACCTGGCTAAGATAGGATTGGCCAATGGTCAGCCTAGCTCTGATACCAAGTCTGTGGGGACCGATTCTCCGGGTACTAATTCCCAGAAAATGGCCCTTGTGCTCATCAGCCCCAGGATAACTGTTAGCTGATGAGGCACCAACTTGATACAGAAACTCCAAGCAAATACAAAATATGTAGTACAAGACCATTCTGGTCTGTGAGTACAACAAATGGTTTCTAGTGGTTGATGGCGGAAGCGGGTTGTGAATCATCAGTGTCTATTGGACTCCATTTCCCACGGGAACAGCTGACCAGGTTATCTCCTATCTTCGCGAGGCTTCTATCACCGTTGCTTAGGTTCCGGGGCTGTCTTCGCGGTCGCTCCGCTCCATGCAAGAAATCTGGCCAAGACAATAGCCAGGGACAAGCCAATGAGTACTTTGAATGTACTCGCAAACATTATGAACACAACTATAATATGACAATGATGTGCTGGAAATATTTATGCTCATGAAGTCAGTCACAAAAGATAATTAAAACTCTGATGCGAATAAGCATGTTATATATGAATATGCAATGCCATAGAAGTATTAAATTTTTGAGATAAATAACAAGCATGCCACAGTCGGGCATCTGAGCGACACCACATAAAGGGCTTTAAAAGAATGCCACAGTCGGGCGTCTGAGCGACACCACATAAAGGGCTTTAGAAGAAATGCCATAGTCGGGCGTCTGAGCGACACCACATAAAGGGCTTTAAAAGAAATGCCACAGTCGGGCGTCTGAGCGACACCACATAAAGGGCTTTAAAAGAAATGCCACAGTCGGGCGTCTGAGCGACACCACATAAAGGGCTTTAAAAGAAATGCCACAGTCGGGCGTCTGAGCGACACCACATAAAGGGCTTCAAAAGAAATGCCACAGTCGGGCGTCTGAGCGACACCACATAAAGGGCTTTAAAAGAAATGCCACAGTCGGGCGTCTGAGCGACACCACATAAAGGGCTTCAAAAGAAATGCCACAGTCGGGCGTCTGAGCGACACCACATATAGGGCTTTAAAAGAAACAATCACAGTGAATATTCCGGAGGTAGAACCATCCCAGAGATACTCGACGATAACAGTAATATCACGGGTTAGTCAACAATCATAATATTCACAAGTCACAGGTAGTAATTCCCGTTCTGGTTTATCAGTTTCACCTCCGAAGACCGACACTAAGACCGACACTTGACCCATCCCAGACTGTACTCCTTAACCATGGACACGGCTATTCGAATAGATTTAATCTCTGTAGAGGGTGTACTCTTTACCCACGAGTAACGGATTCCATTACTCCATCGGGACTAATTCTGTGTACGGTCTTTTAAATGAAAACGCACCTGACTTGCACACACCAGCTTAGCTCACACGTGTTTGGAATCACCCACGACACCTGTAAAGCAAACTCTAAGTGGGGAGGCTACAACCTCGATTAGCATGGGATCACAAAATTTATACCACGTGCAAAACTAGGGAAGCTACCCCCTCGGCTACAACCGAAAACACCCATGCCCCCTGACCGGATGACTGGCTTTAATCCATGGCCGTGGTACCCTCATCCCGGCCCCTCTGTACGGTGTGTGCTAGAAAGGGGTTGACAAATTACTGAATTGTACTCTACTTGTTGTAGAGACGAGTGGTAGTACGAAACAAGTATGGGGGTTATTGGAACAAAACTCGATCTACGGTCGACTCAGGAGGTTTATAATCTTCCCTGCATGTCATGTATAACAATAACATTTCAACCAAGAGGATCACCGCTCATTATACCCTACCATGCCATACCAGACATAACCGTCCCGACGGAGACCGGTGACAAACTCATGCCTACCCAAGGCAGAGGTTTTCCGGGGTTCCTGCCGGTATGCATGCAAGGCACATGAGGATGATTATCATCACAAGTGTGTTCATTTCCAACAGCATGGAAATCAATAACATGCACCCATGCATATGATCATATCACATGAAATAACAAGTTTCTCCAAAGTGAGGTGATGTTATGAACGTGTCATCAAACACATAAAAATATTATGCCGGGGTTCAGAATGCTTGCCTTCAGGTCATGGGAAGGCAGGGTGCATTTCAAACTCTTGAAATACTTCTCCTCTCTTCAAAAATCCTATTTTTGAAAATATAAATGAATTAACACACAAAATAAAAACGGGGAGGTGGCGAGTCGGGGTGGCTCGGGCGGCGCTGGCCTGAGCAGGGCTGTCGGGAGGCCGTGGCGGCTAGTCCCTGTCTTGCCGAGGATGCGGCGAGGCTCTGCTTGGCGCGTTGTGGTGAGGGGGAGCATGCAGCGCGCAAGGGGACACGGCGTGCCGCATGCGGTCGGTCACGGGCTGGGGTGAGTGCGGGGCGTGACGCGGCGGCTCAGGCGCATGCGCGTGCAATACGCGCGCTCTGGGCGCGTCCAGTGCATGCACGGAAGGTGTTCGACATAATGCCGTGGCATGCTACAGGTCACAGGTGAGGTTGGCAAGCAACAAAACTAGGTTAGAGATAGAGGGAAACTCCAGGGACAAGGTGGTTTGGTCAGGTGGCCAAGTTCATAGTGTATACTTGAGATCATGCCAAAACAGTCCATGCACTCCAGGTGTTTGTCAAAATGCCAAAGGCACCTAGGCTATTCTTGGAGGGGCCAAATCTTCCAGATTAGTGTCTCCTTGGATGCACAAGAGGGTGGTGAGGTTAGTTGGTGGAAAGCACAAACTTGCTAGTGCAAGTTTTGCAGAACTTCAAATCTGGACAGGATGTGAGTGGCATTATTTCATGAACCAAAAATATGCCAATGGTTGCATGCTCCTGGACTTAGGGGTTTAGCATGGAGGACTACAAGTAGGATAAAGAATCAAGGGCCAAAGAGCAAGCACTAATATGGTTGTTGTACAAACCATCATGTTGGACCAGAATGGAGATGAGGTTGATTCACTCAAAATTTTCAAAGAACATCCCTAGATTTTTGCATATAATGGAATCATATGCTGTTACTAACATCCCATAATTTTGGTGGAAGCTAGAAACAAATATTTAAAAGGGTTGCAGTACAAAATTGCCCACTGGACCAGAGAGGAAAAACATGTGTAGCACTCAAAATATGCAATGAATGAACTATATTATTGCATAAAAGTGATTTAGAGGCATCACATGACATCTCCAAATTTTGGTGGAATTTTTAGTTAAGTTTATCAAATGGTTGTAGTACAAAAAGAGCTCCAAACTTAAAACAAGTTATTTTAAAGAATATAGCTCAGGGTGGAATAATTTAATAAATAAACCTACTAATTAGGAAATTGTTTTAATGAGATGGCATAGAAGTTCAATATGCTTGGAAGGATCCACTTGAGAAAAATAAATCCTTAATATTAAAAGAAAGGTTTTGAAATCAACAGAAATATTCTTGCAGGCAAAAATTTAAACTCTTGGCAAGGTTTTAATAACTAAAACCTGGTTAAATTTTTGGGGTGTTACATCATGGCAACTCAATTCCTCGCTACGTTGGCAATCGTTTACCACCTTCTTAAGTGTGGAATTGTTGTCTACCTTGTGAACCCTCGTCATCTGTTCCACTCCATCCCTCTAGATGTATGCTTCGTGTCTCAGCTCAGGAGATGCTGCTATGTCTCATCCCATGAGTTGATCCTGAGTTGTTCGGTCTTCGAGAAGATCAATCCTTCTAGAGTTTTCCTTTCCTCTTCTTGTCATGCTAGCTGGAGTTCTCAGAGGAAGACATCAAGTCAAAGATGGTGATCGAATCAACGCCCCTATGAAGTGCAACCTGGATCGTGAAGATTGTGATAGTTTGCGTTCCCCCTTCATCTTACCCTACGCTTGAATCTCGGGACGAGATTCTTGTTTAGTGGGGGTGAGTTGTCACATCCCTAGTTCTGGTATGCACTAGACTAGCCCTTCATGTGTGCATCATGTTTAAATTTTATTTAACTTGAATGGGGATTGCTCAAACCCTAGCACGAGATCAAATCAACTAGGTTCAAATAAAAAATATTCTCAATGAACCCAAAATGCTCTTCAGGAAAGTTCATTATTTTTGGATTGTTCTAGAACCTCTCCCAAAAATGGTGCACATTTTTCTAGGCCATTCTGGATTTTTGAATTAAATCTTACGGTATTTGTATTTGGGCATTTAATTGCTAAATAATATTTAAATGCTCAAATAATCACAAACTGAAATGTTTGCTGTTGGAAATATTCCAAACAGTGACATTGAGCAGTTTCATGATTTTTGGAAATGCCCTGGCATTTTTAATAAAGCCAAACACAATTACAGAAAATAGAAAATGAAAATAAAAGGGAGAGAAAGTTACCTGGACCTAACTGCTGTGCAGCCCACCTGGCCAGGCCACCTGGCGGCCCAGTTGGCTGGCCCAGCCCAGCCAGCGCTACCTGCTTCTTCAACCTTCTGCCAGAAGAAGAAGCAGGTGCGTGGCGAGCGCGCAACCGAACACAGCCACCTCCTACTTCTGCCGTCGCCCGGGACGACTCGAGACGACGCCACGCTACCCCTCTGGAACCCCCTCTCTCGCTCTCTCGTCCCCATCCTCTCCTCTGCTCTCTCTCCCTCTCTGCCTAAGCGGAGCTCGTCGACGCCGCTCGCCGTAGACGCAGCCTCCGTGCTCCCCTCACCTCGCTGAACTGCCCTGAAGAAGCGCAGCGTCATCCTCGTCGTCTATGCAGAGCCACGCGACGCCTGCCACCCTGCATCGCTGGCTACCTCGCCTTCTTCCTCCTCGGACGCCGAGATCGCCACGGCCGTGCCGTCTTCTCCAAGCCCTCCCCGAGCCCGTTTCGACGCCCCCTGCTCTCCCCGTGAGCTCCTCTTCCTCCTCCCCTTCTCGTTCTCGCTCTCGAGCACCACAGCGACCGCACCGAGCTCGACTGCGCTCGCCGCCGCCACCGCACGTCGCCGTCGTGGCCAGAGCCACAATGGCTCGAAGCCAGGCACACCACCATGCTCCACACCTCACCAGGAGCACGCTGAACACACCAGCGCCTCCCCTAGTGCACTGCAACGTCGAAACGCTCGACGCCCGAGCTCCGGCCGCCGCCGTTGTCGTAGCTGCCGTCGCCTCCGGCCACCCCAGCTGTTCCCGCTTGCCATGCTGGATGCGCGCGAGCCCGAGCTACGCATAGGACCAGACCACGGTCGATTTGGTCAACCGTGGGCAAAACCCGAGCCACTCCAGAGCGCCTCCGCCGCGGCTTGAGGTCGCCGCCGGCCAAACTCCGGCGTGCCGACGTGGCAGCGTACTTAGCGCTAATCACCGTCAGCTAAACCACCCACAGACACTGACAGTAGACCCCACTACAATAATTAACTATAATATTTACTTCTGTTTAGGATTACATTAAGTAAAGTGGGACCCGACTATCAGGGTTGACCTCCCAGTCAGCGTTGACCTGGTCCCACCTGTCATCCACCCAAACCAGCCCTGTTACACTGACCCGTGGGTCCCAGCCGTCAGGTTTGACCTAGCTGGCACTGTTGACCGCTGACGTCACAGTGACGTAGTGCTGACGCAGTTAATCATTTTCTGGATTTATTCTTTTTAGGAAATTCCAGAAAATGGTCAAAACTTCTAAAAATCGTATAAATTCAACCGTAACTCAGAATGAAATAATTTATATATGAAAAATGATCAAAAAAATCCAATCTATCCATCTGTACCATTTTCATGCATGATAGAACAACTTATGACTAATGTTTAGGACAATTCAATTAAATGTCATTTAAATAACCACATGTGGAGTTTGAATTTGAATCTTGGATTCAAACCAACTTCATTTAATCTAGTTTTAGTTGCATTAGCACAAACCACAGCATATTGCCATGTCACATTCATGCATCATATTGTTGTATTGCATTGTTTGTGTTTCTTCTTTGTTTGTCGGTGCTTGTCCCCTCTCGATAGACGTGGTTCCGACGATGAGTTCGATGACACCGATGAAGAGCTATACTATCTTCATAAGTGCCAGGCAAGCCAAACCCCCTTGTTCATTCCAATACAATCCTACTCTCTCGCTCCTGCTCTCTTTTACTGCATTAGGACAACATTGATTCATCTCTTACTTGCTGCGGTAGCTGAACCCCTTTATCCTTTGCATGACCTGTCATTGCCACAGTAAATAGATGAAACCTACTAGCATGAGTAGGAGTTGTTTGAGCCCTGTTGTGCCTACTCATTCATGCTTGTTTGTCATGCCTGCTACTGCTTAGAGTTGAGTCAGATCTGATTCATCGAGGATGAATCAGAGGCGTGTGAACATGTCCTACTGTGTGTGAACACGATTTGGTAAAGGTAGCGGTGAGAGGCCGTGTAGGAGTACATTGTGGGTTGTCTCATTGAAGCCGTCCTCAGGAACTGAGTTATGTGTTTGTAATCCATGAACAGTTACTACCACACATTGGGTTCTGGTAACTCGACCCCTCTCGACTTATTAATCAACATGATCTCTGTCCAGGAGTTGCAACTAGTTTCTGGTGTTTGTAGGTAGTGTTAGTAGTCTACCAAGTGGCACCCGGTACAGGTGGGCTTGGGACAGACTAGGCACCATGGCATGGTGTACCAAGCGTAGATCCACCCGTCGAGGTGGGCTTGGGAACCCTGCACACATCGTTTGGGGCCGTGAGCGACACCCCGGCCGGATCTCCTTGCGGATGTAACCCGAATAGGCGATAAACCTGGACGAGAGACTTGTGTGGTTAGTCAGGTCGTGGCCGACTCCCTCGCTAGGTTTCCGCTTGAAGGTTGCCGAGATACACAAGGTGTACATGGCGGTAAGTGGCGAGAGTGTGTGTGAAGAAGTACACCCCTGCAGGGTTAATATGATCTATTCGAATAGCCGTGTCCGCGGTAAAGGACTTCTGGGTTGCCTGTACAGTTCATAGACAAGTGAAAGTGGATACTCTAAAATATGCAAGATAAGCGTGAGTGCTATGGATGGCGTTCTCGTAGGGAGACGGGAGCGGATCCATAGTGGCTTATTGATATGGTGAATATGTGGACTCGTGTGCGCCACCTCAAAAGAGTTACTTGCAGTCGTAGTTCAGGTTAGCCACTGAGTCAAAGCTGGCTTGCTGCAGTTAAACCCCACCACCCCCTTTGTTGATAATGATGCATATGTAGTTAGATCTAATGTAAGTCTTGCTGGGTACATTTGTACTCACGTTGCTTAATTTTTGTTTTTGCAGAGAGACTTCAGTCTTGCTAGTAGTTCCACGTGGACTTCGATGTTTAGCTTGTTACCTCAGCTACGATCTTGAGCCCTCGGCAGGATATGGTAGATAGTCAGGCTTCTCAGCCTTTTTCATTTGTAGATGTCCGTACTCAGACATGTTAAGCTTCCGTTTGTGCTTTGACTTGTATGCTCTGAATGTTGGGTCATGAGACCCATGTTTGTAATATCTCGCTCCTCGGAGCCTATTGAATAATACTTTGACTCGTAGAGTTATGTTGTGATGCCATGTTGTATTTGCACATATCGAGCATATTGTGTGTATGTAATTGAAATGCTTGGTATTTGTGGGATCTGACTATCTAGTTGTTTGTCCTTGGTAGCCTCTCTTACCGGGAAATGTCTCCTAGTGCTTCCACTGAGCCCTGGTAGCTTGCTACTGCTCCGGAACACTTAGGCTGGCCGGCATGTGTCCTTCTTCATTCCTGTGTTTGTCCCTTCGGGGAAATGTCACGCGGTGTCTATCGGAGTCCTGTTATCCTACTACAGCCCGGTTTACCGAAGTCCTGCTAGCCCAGTTGCTACAGCCCGAATTCACTCGCTGATGATCGACACGTTCGTTGCTGGGTCATGTATGCCTGTCCCTGTAAGTTAGTGCCACTTTGGGTTCACGACTAGCCATGTCAGCCCGGGTTCTTGGTCATATGGATGCTAGCGGAACTATCATATATGTGAGACAAAAGGCGCAAACGGTCCCGGGCCAGGTAAGGTGGCACCCGTGGGAATACCGTGCGTGAGGCCGCAAAATGATATGATGTGTTACATGCTAGATCGGTGTGACTTAGGATCGGGGTCCTGACAGAAAGGGTGCTCAGGAGCCCCAACTCAGCTGGAAGAGTCGCCGAGTGGAACATCGAGCTCCAAGCATTTCAGATATAATTCAGCACAACCAGAGTCATGAAGGGGGCCGCGCTTGCGGACTTCGTGGCGGAGTGGGCAGAAGCGCCAGGCCTTGAGGCTGGCGAGGTTCGATCACTCTCCCCGGGAAGCGAGGCACCAGACGGTTGGGTCATGTACTTCGACGGGGCGTTCTCCCAACACGGCGCAGGGGCTGGTGCGGTGCTCGTATCTCCCACTCTGCTTCTAGCATGGAGAAAAGGTCTCCAACAACATAGCAGAATACGAAGTCCTGATAGCAGGCCTGAAAGCCGCAGTCGCCCTGGGGGTGAAGCACCTCACCATCAAGGGTCGTTCGCAGCTCCTCGTCAACTTCTCCAACAAAGTATACAAGCTGAAGTACGAGCACATGGAAGCCTACCTCGCGGAAGTCCGCAGGATGGAGAAGCAGTTCTGGGGGCTGGAGTTGTAGCATGTGCCTCGCGGCACCAGTCAAGAGGCTGATGACATCGCCAAAAGGGCATCCAGGCGGCTACCTCAGGAGCCTGGCGTCTTCGAGGAGCGGCTCCCAAGCCCTCAGCGACGCCATCACTGTCGAACACGGCGCAGCCTCGGGAGAAGCTCCCCCAGCCACCTGCCTCGGTAGCCCCGGTCTGCGGCCCGACCTCAGGAGCGCGCCTGCTCCTGGCGCTGGAGCCTCAGGAAGGGTGCTGGATCACAGAGCTCAGGAGCTACCTGACACAAGGCACCTTGCCGTAAAAGGAGGAGGCAGCGGAGCGTGTGGCACGGCAGGCCACAACATACTGCCTCAACGATGGAGAGCTCTACCGGAGACAACCGAATGATGTGTCCTTACATTGCATTTCCAGGGAGCAAGGGAAGGAGCTACTGGCGGACATACATGGTGGAGATTGTGGGCATCACTCGTCGTCACGAACTCTCATTGGAAAGGCATTCCGCAACGGGTTCTATTAGCCCACGGCACTCAATGACACTGTGGAACTGGTGAAAGCTTGCGAGGCCTGTCAGTTCCATGCCAAGCAGATCCATCAGCCGGCGGGAGGTCTGCAGACTATACCCTTCTCATGGACATTCGCAGTCTGGGGACTGCATATCCTTGGTCCGTTCCCTCGGGCTCCAGGAGGCTACCGCTACCTCTACGTCGCCGTGGACAAGTTCACCAAGTGGGCTGAGGTGGAATCTTTCCGCACCACCCCTGCAGGCTCCGCGGTCAAGTTCATTAAGGGCCTTGTGAGCCGATTCGGGGTGCCGAACCGCATCATCACCGACAATGGTTCGAGTTCACCAGTAACCTCTTCAAGACATACTGTGCTAACCTTGGAACGCAGATATGCTATGCTTTGGTGGCGCACCCGCGGATCAACGGTCAGGCCAAGCGAGCCAACGCAGAGGTCCTGAGGGGCCTCAAAACCAGGACCTTCAAGAAGAAGCTGGAGGCCTGCGACAGGGGCTAGTACAACGAGGTCCAGTCTGTGTTGTGGTCTATCCGCACGACCACTACCAAGCCGACTGGCGAGACCCCGTTCTTTCTGGTTTATGGAGCTGAAGCCGTTTTCCCTCATGAGGCCAGACGTCGTTCTGCACGGGTCCTGGCGTTCGACGAAGCGTAGCACGACGCCATGCGGGGGACAGATCTCGTGCTGGGGGAGGAGCATCGCCGAGAAGCCGCACTGCGAGCAACAAGGTACCAACAAGCATTGCGGCGATACCACTACCGCAACATCCGCCCCCGGACTCTTGAGGTAGGGGATGTCGTGCTCAGGCGGGTTCTCTCCAGGGAGGGACTGCACAAGGTCTCTCCCATGTGGGAGGGCCCGTTTAAGGTTGTTCATGTTTCCAGTCCCGGCTCCGCACGCTTGGAGACCTAGGAGGGGTTGCCCATCCAGAACATGTGGAACATCCAACATCTCCGAAGATTTTACCCCTGAAAAAGGCCCGGTGCCTGTGAAGAAGGCGAATGCCTGTGAAGTAGCCGCGTTTTGGAAAAGGCCCGGTGCCTGTGAAGAAGACGAATGCCTATGAAGTAACCGCGTTTTGGAAAAGGCCCGGTGCCTGTGAAGAAGGCGAATGCCTGTGAAGTAGCCGCGTTTTGGAAAAGGCCCGGTGCCTGTGAAGAAGGCGAATGCCTGTGAAGTAGCTGCGTTTTGGAAAAGGCCTAGTGCCTGTGAAGAAGGCAAACGCCTATGAAGCTCGCCTCCCGTGACACTCTCACATAATAATGAGTGGGGATGTACACGCCCCGGAGTCTCCGGAGAGCCGCCCTCGGGCCTCGGGGGCTCCCGCCCACGCTCAGTGGCAGCACTTAGCTCCGCGCTGGTGAGAAGACGTCGAAGACTAGACTAGGTGCCGGACGCGGCTTCTTTCATTTGCTTTCTGCAGTTGGCTTGTTTGTTTCTATTTGAAGTTTTTGTGAGGCTGTTACCTTTTCGAGCTCGCGACCCTTCATCCATTTCATTTGTTTGTTTCGTTTTCTCGCGTGCAAAGTCTCACGAGGGAAGAACATGGGCACCCTCGCGAGTGTTTTTCTGCCCGATGGTTTGGAACTTCCCTATTCGAGTCCGCTGCGGGAGCACCCCTCCCATTCCGTGCCCCACGGGCATCGCGACACGATCACAGGGCTTGGGTTGGTTGTCCTCGCTACCAAGGCTGGAGACTACCCCTACTGACTAAACCCTGCAGGACACAAGGTGCACGACGAGGCCCTAGCCTCGGGAGGCGAGGACTGCAACGAGCTTTCCCCCCAAGATAAGTGATTTCCACGCATAAACACATAGAACAAAAACATAGCGCAGAAACAGTAGAAACAATGCACCAATTAAGCAGCGACAGTTCAACACGTCCCGTCGGGCACCGGATTACATTCTTTTTGCGCAGGAGAGAAAGGAAAGCAAAAGAGGGCACGATTTACCCGACGCCAACTCTCGGCAAAGGCTCGTACTGCCTCCGGAGATCAGCTGGATTCCGCCTCCCGCTTCACCGAAGCACGGTGTCAGGCCGACCCGCTGCCCTCTCCCAGGCGAGCGCGACGATGAGGGGGCTGGTCGCGACCACCACTGGAGGAGCTGGAAAGAAGGAGAAGGGGAGTAGCAGGAATGGATGGACTGGAAGGGCTCACGCTGTTCCATACATATAGCCGGGAGGCCAACCGCCGGCCTCCACGATCGCAGGTAATCATGATCCGTTGTGCATGCAGGGACTTGTCAATCCGTGCAGTTGCCGAGGCGTCGTGGGGGAGCCAGGACGCCCACGCCCAATCAACCGCCATGCGGCGCCCAAGGCCGCAGGCTGATGGGCCCCGCGGCGCTTCACACTTGCCCCTTCGCTTCTCTGCTAAGCCAAGTCCGGGCGTGCCTTGGGCCCGAGGGCTACTGTCGGTGTTCTGGGAACGGGGATACCCAGGCTTGCCTGCCTGCGGCATGCGGCGTGGCTCAGGGAGTGACCCAGTACGGCCCATCTTCATCAACATATGCTCAAGACCCTTGTGAGGGGCCAAGCCTCGCGGGGCGGACGATAAGAGGCTTCCTCAAGCACAGCCTCGTCAGGCTGGCTCGCGAGGAGGCGGAGAGATCAAGGCGGGGTACCTCACGAGGTGCCCATGATGCAAGCCATGACGACCGAGGCCAGGTGAGCGCCGACCTGCGCAGAGTCCTTGTTTCCTCTTTGGTGCAAAGGGGCAAGCGCAGGCAAGAGTATCAAGCAAAGGCAACAATTTTGGTGCAACAAGACCAAGACCAGCAGGGCGGCAGGATGGAGATCATCGTGGAGCCCAAGCCGGCGTCATCGTCAGGGTTTTTGGCAGGCGCGGACCGACTTTAGTTAGGATAAGTGTACTAGATGTTCCCCTTCAAAATGGCCAATTGTTGGCGCCCTTCCCACTCAATATTTGGGAAGAGGCTCAGGGCCTCCCATTATAAATAGAGCTAGCCACCGCAGGGTAGAGAGAGGAGATTTTGGGTAGACTAGAGAGAGAGAGAGAGGCAACTGAACTCACCCAAGCAGTTCATCGCACCAGCCAAGACCAGCCCCTCGCGAGGTTGTTCTTCCTTGTACTATTCATCATCAGCCCCTGAGGCAATCCACCACACCACAAACTGGAGTAGGGTATTACACCACAATGGTGGCCTGAACCAGTATAAATCTCGTGTCCCTTGTGTTGTTCTTCGTGTAGTTTAGATCCTTGCGAGGCGACGACACATGGGTAGGCAGGAGGTGTGATCTCCGCGTGCACCCCAGAGTTCAAACCTTGAGGTTCTGCCGGAACCCGGAATCCGACAACGGGTGTAGTCATGCCCTTCATCTTGCTGGTGTGAAAGTCCTTGAAGATTTCCACAACATTTGGTTCAGGTACTTTGTGGTCCTTGCAGGCTTTCCTCTGCATTTGGAACAAGTCAATATAGATCTGATAATATGCTAGAGCGAAAAGAGTAAAACAATAACTAATTACAAGAGCCTCGCAGTGTGCAATATAGCTACGAGATCCTGACCTTTGTTGGAATTTCACTTTCGTACGGTTGGCCTTGTTCTTTGAACAGTTCACCTACCATAAGATAGATTTGTGAGGCACATGCGTAAATAGGAGTTCAATATGTGATCTGATCACATATATATCGTACTTGATACTTTGGATCAGACCAGTGTTTAACGAGGCCTCTCCAGTCTTCATCCAATATATTTTCCACTTGAGATGTTTGGGCAAGTGCACTATTAGCTTTGCCTTCAAAGTGAGTTTTCCTCAAGTTATATCGTTTGCCGACGCCGTTTCTTTTTTTGAAAAAACCACTCCGGCTTTTTTAAGAAAAACCCTAGATTTTTTTATTAGATTGGTTTTTCTTTCGGTTTATTTATTTAGCGAGCGTTCGCTCGTTCGTTCGTTTTAACGAACACGTTCATCGTTTAGATCCAGATAACGAACGTTCGTTCGTTAATATGTTCGTCATTTTTTCTTTTTCTCGGATTTATTCCGCGATTTTTCTGATCGCGATTTCTGATCCGATTTTCGTTTTAGTTTAACTTTTCGCTCGTTTATCGGAATCAGGCGATTCAAACACCTAGAGTTTCGTCTCGAAACCCTCTTTCTGTTTAATCTACTCAAACAAGTTTTTGCTTCTGTAAAATTTGACTTAGGTCCAGATTAGTAAACAAAGTTGTTTCTTTCGCAGTTTGAGTTTTGCCTCTTCAGGTAAAGTGGAGTTGTAGGTCCCGGTGAAGCTTGGTACTCTGATCTTCAGGTACTTGGTGACTTCCTTCAGGTGTCGTCCAAAGGGTGTATCTTCATCCGGTTGCATGAACTTGTTCCTTGCATCCGCCATCATAAAAGAGAGTAGAAAAGATGAGGAGTCAGAACTGAGAAGAGAGAGTAGTGATCTAGGGCTTTGGCTTAGTGGTCGTGTCCTACAGTCAGCGTGTGCTCTGATACCATCTTGTAGCGACCAGACCTCAGACGGTCTGATCTCTGTGCATCAGTGTCATCCCTGGATCAGTAATGCTGACACGCACAGTACTTGAAGGATTTATAACAGAGTAGAAATCACACACTTATTACATCGAAAGTCTCCAAAGAGAGCTTATTACAATAAATATGGCTAAAGGCCATCTAATACCAATAACAACGGAAGGCTTGGAAGATAAGTGAGTCCATCAACTCCAACGGCATCACTGAGTATAGGACCACGATCCTAAGGCAATCTTACTCGTCGTCTGAAAAGTCTACAACATTAACGTTGCATCCCGAAAACGGGTCAGCACATGGAATATGCTGGCAAAATAACACATAGAGAGTAATGAAAGAATAATGCTATACTACAAGCATATATGGCTGGTGTAAAGCTCTATGGTTGCAGTTTTTGCATAAAGCCAGTTTTTCCCTACTACAAAGGAATAAATTTATTTAACTATCATGGTAGTTGTTAAACATTGAGAATGGTTGACAACACTCTCAATCCCAATTAAGCATCATCATTAAAACCCAACAATATTAATTATAAGTAACATGATGAGATTCACATGATAATCCAAGTACTAGATACTCAAAACGTCCATAACCGGGGACACGGCTAATCATGATTAGTTTGTACACTCTGTAGATGTTGCACACTTTTCCCCACAAGACTCGATCTCCTCTGTTTGTTTCTCGCACTGCAGGGTGTTTGAGAAACGGATGACCTGGACATAGTCTTTCAGAAGCGCTAGCACCTTACGATTGGGTAGAACGTACCACCTATATCCCCTACATCTGCTAGTCTACCACTGTAAGAGTTCGCACGACCTAATCAACTATGCTAGAGCCCATAATAGCATGTGGTTGCACACGGAAGTTTCTAGCATGAATAATCTTATTATTCCTTTGAGGCTGGGTGGCGGTCCATAAAAAACAGGCAATCCTCGTCTACCCAGGTGCCTAGACAGGCAGTCCTGGAATAACCAGGTACCTCAATCCACCCAGATGTGTTTTAATGTTGCCACCTTAAAATAAACCATTAATTAACAATCTCACATCTGTCATGGATATTCACTCACCCAATCCACGTCTACTAGCATAGCATGGCATAAATAGCAAACGTAGAAGTAACTCCCAAGGGTTTGATAATAAAACAGGTAATAGGTACTACCTCATCTACTTCCCAAAACCCACATGTTAATCAGATCCTAATCATGCAATTGTTTGAAGATTCATCTAATGCATAAAAACTGGGTAGTAAAGGAGTATGATCAAACTGTTACTTGCCTTGCTAATGATCCGTGAAACCTAGGGATTCGAAGTAGCAAGCGGCGCAATCCGGGTACTCTATCGCAAGCAAACAAACAAACAAGCATACAATAAGTACTCATCTAATGCACAGGTAAAACTCAAATAAAAGATCTAACCAAAAAGTTCAACTTAAGAACTCCGGTTGGCAAAAAGAATCAAATCAAACGAAGAGGCAAAACTCAAACTGTGAAAGAAACAACTTCGTTTACTAATCTGGACCTAAGTCAAATTTTACAGAAGCAAAAACTTGTCTGAGTAGATTAAACGGAAAGAGGGTTTCGAGACGAAACTCTAGGCGTTTGAATCGCCTGATTCCGATAAATGAGAGAAAACTTAAACTGAAACGAAAATCGGATCAGAAATCGCGATCAGAGAAATCGCGAAATAAATCCGAGAAAAAGAAAAAACGACGAACAGATTAACGAACGAACGTTCGTTATCTGGATCTAAATGATGAACGCGTTCGTTAAAACGAACAAACGAGCGAACGCTCACTAAATAAATAAACTGAAAGAAAAACTGATCTAATAAAAAAAATCTAGGGTTTTTCTTAAAAAAATGGAGTGGTTTTTTCAAAAAAAAAAGGCGTCGGTGGAGGCTCGGGCGGTACCGCCGGCGAGGTCCTCCGGCGGGGCGGGGCAGCTCCGGCGGGGCTGGTCAGGGGCGGCGGGGCTCCGGCGGCGGGGCGGCTCCGGCGGCGGCACAAGGCGGCGGCGGCTGCGGCTCCGGCGGCGTGGTTGGCGGCGGCGGCTTGGGGCTCCCAAGGGGGCCTCGGGCTGGGTATTTAAAGGGGGGCGGGGGGCGGCTGCGGCTTGGGGAAGGGGCTAGGCGGCGCGGGGACAGAGTCCCGGTCGGACTCGGCGACGGCGGCGGCGGTCGCGGTCTCCTGGAGGGATACGGCGGAGCGGGGAGGCGGGCCGGCTCGCCTGGGCTTCGGCCCAGTCGGCGCGCGCAAGTTTTTTTTTAATAATTTCGCCGACAGAAAATAAATTCTAGAAAAATAACTAAAAATCTAAAAATACCAAAATAAATTTTCATCGCCCAAATAAAATATTTAGAACAAGATGAACATTTATTTGGCCCTTAAATGCATTTTTGAAAATCATGCAATATTTCCTAAATTCAAATAAAATAGCAAAAACACCCAAAATAAAACTTATTTGATTTTTTATTAATCCTCATTATTTCTTTATTTTGGGAAAGTCATTTTATTCCCTCTCTTTTATTTTTGTGGCTGAAATAATTGAAGATAAAATTAATAAAATCAATAGATCCTATTTTCAAAAATTGAGAAACTCAAATCTGAAAATAACGAAATCCCCAACTCTCTCCGTGGGTCCGTGAGTTGCGTAGAATTTCTAGGATCGAGAGAAAAAAATGCAATAAATATGATATGCAAGATGATCTATTTGTATATCATTCCAAATTGAAAATTTGGGTTGTTACACGTAGAGCATACTTGAAAACATGGGTGCATGTTTGTCTTCTTGCATTATCTTGGCTATCCAACTTGAACCTCATCTATTGAAAAATATGGGATTCTCATTACCAGCAACCTAGAAAGTATGGGACAGAGCAAGAAGATGTTACTAATTTCCATACATAACCATACTTACAGATAAATGGTCGAGGAAGGTGTTGAACTGGGTTTTGTCTTTGTCATTCCTATAATGAATCCGTGTTGGGAGGATTGATACATCTCCAATGTATCTATAATTTTTGATTGTTCCATGCTATTATATTACCTGTTTTGGATGTTTATGGGCTTTATTTTACACATTTATATCATTTTTGAGACTAACCTACTAACCGGAGGCCCAGCCTGTATTGCTGTTTTTTTTGCCTATTTCGGTATTTCGAAGAAAAGGAATATCAAACGGAGTCCAAACGGAATGAAACCTTCGGGAGCGTGATTTTTGGAATAAAGGTGATCCAGAGGACTTGGAGTGCAAGTCGAGAAGCAGCCGAGGCGTCCACAAGGGTGAAGGGCGCGACCACCCCTACAGGGCGTGCCCCCTATCTCGTGGGCCCCTCGGGTGGCCACCGACCTACTTCTTCCTCCTATATATACCCACGTACCCCGAAAACATCCAGGGAGCCAACGAAAAACAATTTCCACCATCGTAACCTTTTGTATCCGTGAGATCCCATCTTGGAGCCTTCACCGGTGCTTCGCCGGAGGGGAAATCGAACATGGAGGGCTTCCACATCAACACCATAGCCCCTCCGATAAGTTGTGAGTAGTTTACCACAGACCTTCGGGTCCATAGTTATTAGCTAGATGCCTTCTTCTCTCTTTTTGGATCTCAATACCATGTTCTCCCCCTCTCTTGTGGAGATCTATTTGATGTACTCTTTTTGCGGTGTGTTTGTCGAGATCCGATGAATTGTGGGTTTATGATCAGGTTTATCTATGAGAAATATTTGAATCTCCTCTGAATTATTTTATGTATGATTGAGTTAGCTTTGCAAGTCTATTCGAATTATCAGTTTGGTTTGTCCTACTAGATTGATCTTTCTTGCAATGGGAGAAGTGCTTAGCTTTGGGTTCAATCTTGCGGTGTCCTTACCCAGTGACAATAGGGGTTGCAAGGCACGTGTTGTATTGTTTCCATCGAGGATAAAAAGATGGGGTTTATAACATATTGCATGAGTTTATCCCTCTACATCATGTTATCTTTGTTAATGCGTTACTCTGTTCTTATGAACTTAATACTCTAGATGCATGCTAGATAGCGGTCGATGTGTGGAGTAATAGTAGTAGATGTAGGCAGGAGTCGGTCGACTTGTCACCGACGTGATGCCTATATACATGATCATGCCTAGATAATCTCATAATTATTCACTTTTTTATCAATTGCCCGACAGTAATTTGTTCACCCACCGTAATACTTATGCTATCTTGAGAGAAGCCACTAGTGAAACCGATGGCCCCCGGGTGTATCTCTTATCATATAAGATTTCAATCTACTTTTATTTGCATCTTTACTTTTCTAATCTATATTATAAAATACCAAAAATATATTTATCTTATCATACTATCTCTATCAGATCTCACTTTCGCAAGTGGCCGTGAAGGGATTGACAACCCCTTTATTGCATTGGTTGCGAGTTCTTTGTTAGTTTGTGTAGGTGTGTGGGACTTTTGAGGAGCCTCCTACTGGATTGATACCTTGGTTCTCAAAAACTGAGGGAAATACTTACGCTACTATTGCTGCATCACCCTTTCCTCTTCAAGGAAAACCAACGCAAGCTCAAGACGTAGCAAGGTTACGTGCATGAAATCTAACGGCAACCGCTGCCTCTGAAACTAACTTGGTTGACTCTGTAGCATCACGTGGCCTTTTTAAACCTACCTCAAAACATATCTCCATTCTTCCTCCTCTAGATTTAGTTAACCTATCGAGCATTATCCCTGATGTCTGTTTCCTCTTGCGCCTAGGTGCTAGTCAGTGTTAGTGTACATCAAACTGTGAGACAACATATAAAGAAGCATGCAACTGTAACTTGACTCCAACAAGTACCTTCTAGCTGTTGAAGCACACAAGGTTCATCTGATCTTGCCAACTCATCTTCTGTTAAGAGTGCTTCGGAAGTAGTGTCAAGTGGCATGGAAGCTTGGGAACTTGCCGCTAGCTGAGTTGACCAACAAGTAACTCGTGCGGTTGTTGGTACTGTGGAAGGTGTTGCAACAACTAGGGATGTCGTTGCTTGTATAGTGGCAACTATTAGTTTCTGTTTGGATTGTTTTGCACATCGTGTTTGTAGAATTTTCCAGTCGACTTTGACCTTCTATTGCACCATCGGTACCAGCAGAATCTGCATAATTCTTCTGCTTCTGTTTCCGTGCATCATGTGTAGTAACACCATCCCCTGTCATTATGTGTTCCTTCCTCTTTCTCTGTGCCATGTAAAGTCAAGCCAACAAGAAAAAGGAATAAAAATTTAGTTCTTCAGAATAAATCGATGCATGATACAGAACTAAACTTTGATGTTTGACAACCGCATGATAGGAGGATGTAATATGTACGAAAAATAAGATGGCATGAGATAATCATAACTATGATGTGTAAACTTAGCAGAAGGCATTTCAATAAATTAGAAGCAATGCAATGGAAGGTAGACACCATATGAAAGATGCTACAAATATCGCTCTGCCAAGTTAACAGTGTCTCTTCATAACTAGGATCTAAACAAATGCGAAGCAGTACAAGAAATAAATCATATGCAAGATGCAAAGAACATCACACTACCAAGTTAAAGGTCTCTCATCATTAGTGCCACTGCATATTCATAGCTATGATGTGTAGACTAAACATAAGGCATTTCAAGAAATTAGAAGCAATGAAAGCTAGATACCATATGTAAGACGCAACGAATATCACTCTACCAAGTTAAAACTATCTCGTCATTAGTGTCATTTCAACAAATTAGTAGTACAAGCTAGAAAATAATGTGAGATGTAAACTATATCAGATTCCCAAGTTAAATGTGTCTTGAGAAAAGTGATTGTTGCAGGTTACACAACAGTAGTACTTTGATGTAAGAACATGGTGTGATAGACAGATGTTATTTGTTCTAGAAACATGAACACGTGTCTTTTTCACGAGTATAATGTGTAAAGTAAGCAGATGGAATTCAACAAAATTAGAAGCAATACAAGCTAAACATCATGCATAACATGCAACCACATATAACAGTGCTATGTTAGAGGGAGCACCTGTGATGCTGGACTAGGGGAGACGTGCTCATCATCAACACTGCTACGTTGAGGGTCTATGCATGTGTTGTCTTCAAAATCTTGTTGGGGGTGACAGAGTAGAATCTGTAGAGGCCCTCTGTTTCAGTTGTTTGGAAGGAGCACCTTTATCCACTACCTTGCTAATTTCCTTCCACTTTATTGATTTTGCATTGTCAAGTAAAATCGACAAGAAAAAGCAATAAAATTCACTCTTCAGAACTCATTCATTCATGATACTAACAATCACTACTTTCATGTAAGGCAAACACATGATACGAGAATGGAATATGTACGAAAAATAGGACGGCATGGCATATTCACAATTATTTGTGTGAACTAAGCAGAAGCCCTTTCAATAATTAGAACCAATGCAAGCTAGAAACCACATGAAAGATGTAACAAATATGACTCTGGCAAGTTAAAAGCATCCCATCATAAATGGCGTTTCGACAAATTAGAAGCAGTGCATGCTATAAATCATATGAAATATGCAACCAATATCACACTGCATATACTAAAGGTGTCTCGTCATATTTGATTGATGCGGGATACAAAAAAATAGTAGTTTTATGTAAGGACATGCTTAATAGACAGATGTACTATGTACCAAAAACAGGGAGGCATGTCATGTCAATAGGCATAATGTATAAACTAAGCAGAATAACACATGCAATTTAACCAGATTGGAAGAATTACAATGTAGACATGATACGTCTCCAACGTATATACTTTTCCAAACACTTTTGCCCTTGTTTTGGACTCTAACTTGCATATTTGAATGAAACTAACCCGGACTGACATTGTTTTCAGCAGAACTACCATGATGTTGTTTTATGTGTAGAAAAGAAAAGTTCTCGGAATGTCCTAAAAATCCACGGAGGCACTTTTTGGAATTAATAAGAATTTCTGGACAAAAGAAATACACCAGGGGGCCCACGGCCTGTCCACGAGACAGGGGGGCACCCCCCCTATAGGGCGCGCCCTCCTATCTCGTGGGCCCCCTGGACCTCCACCGACCTCAACTCCAACTCCATATATTCACGTTCGGGGAAGAAAAAATCAAAGAGAAAGTTTCATCATGTTTTACGACACGGAGCCGCCGCCAAGCCCTAATCTCTATTGGGAGGGATGATCTGGAGTCCGTTCGGGGCTCCAGAAAGGGGGATTCGTTGCCGCCGTCATCATCAACCATCCTCCATCACCAATTTCATGATGCTCACCGCCATGCGTGAGTAATTCCATTGTAGGCTTGCTGGACGGTGATGGGTTGGACGAGATTTACCATGTAAGCAATTTAGTTTTGTCAGGGTTTGATCCCTGGTATCCACTATGTTCTGAGAATGATGTTGCTGTGAGTTTGATATGCTTAATGCTTGTCACTAGGGCCCGAGTGCCATGATTTCAGATCTGAACCTATTATGTTTTCATGAATATATGTGTGTTCTTGATCCTATCTTGCAAGTCTATAGTCACCTATTATGTGTTATGATCTGACAACCCCGAAGTGACAATAATCGGGATACTTCTCGGTGCTGACCATAGTTTGAGGAGTTCATGTATTCACTATGTGCTAATGCTTTGTTCCGGTTCTCTATTAAAAGGAGGCCTTAATATCCCTTAGTTTCCGCTAGGACCCCGCTGCTAGGGAGGGTAGGACAAAAGATGTCATGCAAGTTCTTTTCCATAAGCATGTACGACTATTTACGGAATACATGCCTACATTACATTGATGAACTGGAGCTAGTTTTGTGTCACCCTATGTTATAGCTATTACATGAGGAATCGCATCCGGCATAATTATACATCACTGATCCATTGCCTACGAGCTTTTCACACATTGTTCTTCGCTTATTTACTTTTTCGTTGCTATTGTTACAACTACTACAAAAACCGAAAAACTATTATCTTTACTTTGGCCACCGTTACCTTTATTATCATACTACTTTGCTACTAAATACTTTGCTGTAGATACTAAGTTATCCAGGTGTGGTTGAATTGACAACTCAACTGCTAATACTCAAGAATATTCTTTGGCTCCCCTTGTGTTGAATCAATAAATTTGGGTTGAATACTTTACCCTCGGAAGCTGTTGCGATCCCCTACACTTGTGGGTTATCAAGACACCATATGCAACATGCAACCACATATCATGCTGCCAAGATAGAGCAAGCACGTGCAATAGTTGTGTAGGGGAAATGAGGTGATCAACTACAGAGCTACGTTGACTATCTTCATCTAGCATTGTTGTTTATTGAGAATAATGTGGAGAGGTTGACACTACATTCTTTAAAAGAGGATCTTTTCTCATAGTAATCCACAAGCCTGACTGTCTCATCATAAGTGATTGATGAGGGATACGCAAGAACATTAGTTTGATGTAAGAACATGGTTAATAGACAGATGTATTAGTATGTAGCAAAAATTGGAAGGAATATCATATTGAAAGGTATAATGTGTAAGCTAAGCAGATGCAATTTAACCAAACTAGAAGCAATACAAGCTAGAGACCCGGCTGGAGTGGTGAGCATGATCATCAAGGACCCGAGAGCCTGGTGGGAGGCGGGCTGCTTCACCACCACCGTGGCTTTTTAGTTGGCTTGCAGGTGATGCATGTCTATGCTGGGCTTGTCACTGGCTCGACCAGTGCCCTCACTAGCTATTTGGCTTCTGGTGCTCCCGGGATGGTGGTCATGTAAAAAATATCTTTCCATATCTTAATAAAGACCAACGTCGGTCTTTCGAATACAAGCTAGACACCATATGCAATATGCAACCACATATGACACCGCAAAGTTAAAGCGAGCACCTAGGATGGTGGTTCATGGCGAGCGAAATCGTTAATCCCAGAGCTATGTTTACCGTCTCCATCTATTGAACATGCAACCTTTAAAGTGCCGAGACGTGTCTTGCCTGCCCACAAAGAAAGCAGAAGCGACTTCTCTATTTTATTTCATGCTTCTCTCAACAGTTTGGCAGAGAAATACCCGTGCATAAAAAACAATAGTGAGAGTATGGGTGAAGTGTCTGCAAAACTAGGTCACTTTAAAAGTAGTAGATAGAAGGTGGCTGAAAAATAAATGACATGAGATATATGATAGCTCTACAACATTGCATGGCAAACAAAATTAGATTATACTCCGTATGATTTTGTAATATATGAGCATGAGGATGGTTGGGAAATTCAGGTACTCCTCCAGCACACCACCACATGTGGTCCTATCAAAATAACAGTCGACTGAAAATAAATAGGTCAGTCAATTTTTTATGAACCATCCAATCTACATGGTACGGTCAGATGGCCTTCTTCTACCTAGCGCCAGCCACTGTTGACAATCTTTCTCGAACCTCCAGCGACCACCAGCCCAGACCCCTGCCTCCGCCGCCCCACCCTCCCCTCGAACTCACACCACCACCGTCCTTGGCAGCGCCCCCCGGCCATCCCTTTAAGCCCGGCAAACATCCAGATCGGGCGCCAGCAGCTCCTAGGCCCCACACACCCAGAAGATAAATACCAAGGTGCTGCTCCGCCTATTACGTTGGGGAATACTTCCTTTAATTGGGAATCAACTGACCAGAAATTGAAATCCAGGGGGCAATGAACCTCTAGCTAAGGTGAAATAGTATATGAGGAGAAACCTTGTGCATTGCGAGTTACTAGGAACATCTAATATCAGGAAGAAGGTGTAGAAAGAAGCGGTCAAGTAGTGTTTTTTGTGGGATGAATACCGTGAAGTAGACACATAAGATCTTCATGAATAAGGGAAGAGGAGTACCAGTTCCGGTTGCCAGTGATTTGCCCTCTTTATTTCGCGGCATTGTTCTTATTTTTATTGGGGGAAACAATGTTTTGGAGAAGTGTGGAGCCTTGGACGAACCCATGGCCAAATTGTTGACTATGTTGCGGTGGCCGTCTATCAGCGGAGGGGAAGCAGATCCGAGGCGACGAAGGACCGTGTAGTGGGAACAACTCCGGTGCGGTGGACGGTGGCGATGTTGGAGTGGCAGCGGTGAGGCACATGACGGCGTGGTTGAACTGACTCATCTACGTGATGTTGGTCTCCTCGAGGTAGCTCGACCTCGGCTTCGACTACTAGCCATGCAGGGCATTGTGGTTGCGGTTGCGGTGGACGACGACGTCGGGGTATCGGCTCCGGCGTGATGGAGGAGGGCGGCGGTTGATGAGTGGGATAGGGTGGCGGACGGATGACGTCGGGGTTCCACGGCTAGTGGAGAGGTAGTTTTGGCGCCCACTGAGTACAAATGGGGAATCAAACGGGGAAGGGGGAGCTAAGGGGGGACCATGTTCGGTCTGGGATGCGCTTGTTTTTGTTTTTTTTACAGATGGGACACGCTTGCTTGAAATTTGGGGAGAATACAAACTTTTCCCCCACGGCTCGGAGTTAGAAAAGTAATTTCCTTCTACCAAACATAGGTCTCATGCGGTTTCGAGCGAGTAGAGGCTATTTTGGTGCTTCATTCGAAATTATTAAACGGAAGCATTCACATTTAGAGTACTCTTGAACTTTGAGGATTGACCTAAATAGACAACGTTAAATTTGACCTTGTATGTTTGAAAACTTGATTAAATTATGTTTTTTCTGAAATTTTGACACTTGAGAATCCTATAACTACAATTATTTTGGAATGGAGTTGGTAAATTTGAATCTATTTTGTACACGACTATATACTCTATTATGTACAAAAGCAGAGCAAAGATTGGTGCCCCCATAATTTAGGTTTGATTTACAAATGCCATGATCTTGAATTCAAATAATTGAATGGACTTCATGTTGAATTCCAATTTTTGAAACCACCTTAAGTTGAATTCAAATGTATGCTAGTTCCTAGATAGCTATTTATAATGTTCATTGTGTAACTTTTGCATGTATAATGTGCTTTACACACACAACATGAGCTATACTCACGTTTATATTCGAATGGCTAAAGCGATGCATTGTCTAGAGTTCAAAATACTGGTTGTATGCATCAATTATGTCAAATAATAATATAAACATGCTCAAATTCGATAGAATATAGATGTCTGATGGATCAATGACCGTTCCTTATGCCAAAAGAAAATATCATGATCCCATCCTAATATTTGGATACAATTTATATTTTAATCAATGTGTACATCAGTCTTTTACGTGTTGTTTCACTCTCCATAGGCCCCTCCTCACACATGCGCTAACTTTCGCTCTCACATATACGTGCACACGGTGTATATCCATCGGTGGTTCTCACATATGCTCACACACTCTCTCCCGAGGTGTCTTTCTGGCACACATGCTCTCGATATCACCCTCCCTCCCTCTCACAACCATTTACAACTGTTTTCACTAACCTTTATGAAAAGCACTCTTTCTCTCACACGCATATGCACACATAATCCCCATCGACCCTTTCAGTATACATAGACCTACCTACGTGTCTCCCGCACGCACATTATCTTTAGGCCTGTCTCGCACGCATTGTCTCCACCTCTCTTCCTAGTTGTGTATATGATTCCAACAGAACATTCTGTAGGATGCCCCTTAAAGTTAGATTGGATGAATGGTAATATCAGAGACAAGGGGTTACTTTAGTCTGAGGACATAGGGTTACAAATCCTAGTGGGCTTTCTCAGTGGACACAGAGTCCTTCACGATTCTAGTATCTTTGTATTGTACGATTAGTCCTCCATGGGTCTCCCTGAATGCGTCACAGGACGACCAATGTGGTGCAGGATGGAACCGACCCAAGGGACTCACCTAGGCCCACCAGACCTCACGCGGTGACAGACCCTCTGCCCCTAGGTTTCATTATCTTCTCACACACACACATACCAACACAGGCACCACACAAAATATTTTCTCCTCATGCCTCTGTCCTCTCCCCCCTTGCATGTACACACTCAAGGGCATCTCTCGCAGTGACATCCTATTTGTCTCTCTCTAGACCTCTATCATTCCTCGTGCTATATCTCCCACGTCGCCACCCCCCAGCCGACACCTCTATCCATGCCTCTCTCAAATACATACACATACCCTCTCTAGGACCTGCCAAATATGTCAACTACACATTCACACATGTTACTGATACGTCTCCAACGTATCTACTTTTCCAAACACTTTTGCCCTTGTTTTGGACTCTAACTTGCATGATTTGAATGGAACTAACCCAGACTGACGCTGTTTTTAGCAGAATTGCCATGGTGTTAATTTTGTGCAGAAATAAAAGTTCTCGGAATGACCTAAAACTTCAAGGAGTCACAGTTTGGAATTAATAAAAAAATGGCAAAAGAATCAACAAAGGGGGACCCACACCATGTCCACGAGGGTGAGGGCGTGCCCATCCCCCTGAGACGCGCCCCCTGCCTTGTGGGTCCCCTGGACCTCCACCGACCTCAACTCCAACTCTATATGTTCGGGAAGAAAAAAATTAGAGAGAAGGATTCATCACGTTTTTCGATTCGGAGCCGCCACCAAGACCTATTCTTCCTCGGGAGGGCTGATCTGGAGTCCGTTCAGGGCTTCGGAGAGGGAAATCCGTCACCATCATCATCATCAACCATCCTCCATCACCAATTTCATGATCCTCACTGACGTGTGTGACTAATCACATCGTAGGTTTGCTGGACGGTGATGGGTTGGATGAGATTTACCATGTAATCGAGTTTGTTTTGTTAGGGTTTGATCCCTAGTATCCATTATGTTCTAAGATTGATGTTGCTGTGACTTTGCCATGCTTAATGCTTGTCACTAGGGCCCGAGTGCTATGATTTCAGATCTGAACCTATCATGTTTTCATTAATATATGTGAGTGTTTGATCCTATCTTGCAAGTTATAGTCACCTACTACGTGTTATGATCCGGCAAACCCCGGAGTGACAATAGTCGGGACACTTCCCGGTGATGACCGTAGTTTGAGGAGTTCATGTATTCACTAAGTGCTAATGCTTTGGTCCAGTACTGTATTAAAAGGAGGCCTTAATATCCTTTAGTTTCTAATAGGACCCCGTTGCCACAGGAGGGTAGGACAAAAGATGTCATGCAAGTTCTTTTCCATAAGCATGTATGACTATATTCAGAATACATGCCTACATTACATTAATGAACTGGAGATAGTTCTGTGTCACCCTATGTTATAACTATTGCATGATGAATTGCATCCGACGTAATTATCCATCATTGATCCATTGCCTACAAGATTTTCACTTATTGAGCTTTGCTTAGTTACTTATCCGTTGCCACTGTTACGATTGCTACAAAATTGCTACTGTTACTTTTGCCACTGTTACTATTACTTCCATACTACTTTGCTACTAAATACTTTGCTGCAGATATTAAGTCTTTTAGGTGTGGTTGAATTGACAACTCAACTTCTAATACTTGAGAATATTTTTTGGCTCCCCTTGTGTCGAATCAACTCTACCCTCGAAAGCTGTTGCGATCCCCTATACTTCTGGGTTATCAAGACCTTTTTCTGGCACCGTTGCCGGGGAGCATAACTCTATTCTTTGAGTCACTTGGGATTTATATCTATTGATCACGATGAGGAATTTGAAAAATGAAAGAACCAAGATTTTCCCCTCAACTACGATGGTAGGTAAGGAACTGCCATCTAGCTCTGCACTTGATTCACCTTCTGTTTTTAGTAAACTTGCAACACCTACACCTGCTATCGACTTTGATATGTTGCATGTTATTGATGATGCCACTTCTGCTATGCATGATGCTTATGATGATACTACTTCTCTGCTTGATAATAATGTGCCATTAGGTGAATTTCTTGACGAACAACTTGCTAGCGTTAGAGAGAATTTAAATTTTTGAAACTGATGATTGATGAAAGTTATGATGAAGATTCTCCCCCTAGATATGAATTGCCTATTGTACCTGAGGTTTATGTTATGGATGAAGACACTACTAGAGACCTTTTAGCTGGCAATGATAGATATGATCTTAAGAAACTGTTAGCTAAGCTGAAAGAAAAGTCTTTGAATGCTAGAATGAAATATGACCCTGCTTTTTTTACTTCACCTATCTGTGTTACTGATAAGGATTATGAATTGCCTGTCAATCCTGGGTTAATTACTTTGGTTGGATCTGATCCTTTCTATGGCTATGAATCTGAAACTGTTGTGGCACATCTGACTAGGTTGAATGAAAAAACCACCCTATTTACTCATGAGGAAAAAATCCGCTATTATTATATCCTTAAATTGTTTCCTTTCTCATTAAAGGGTGATTCTAAGATATGGTGTAATTCTCTTGCTGCTGGTTGTGTGTGTAGTCCCCAGGATATGATTTATTACTTATGTGCAAAATATTTCCCCGCTCATAAGAAACAAGCTGCCTTAAGGGAAATATTTAATTTTGAGCAAACAGAAGAAGAGAGTCTCCCACAAGCTTGGGGGAGGCTTCTCCAATTACTTAATGCTTTGCCTGATCATCCTCTCAAGAAAACCAAAATACTTGATATCTTTTATAATGGACTAACTAATGCTTGCAGAGACCACCTGGATAGTTGTGCTGGTTGTGTTTTCAAGGAAAGAACTGTTGAGCTAGCTGAATTGTTATTGAATAATATATTAAGTAAAGATAATGATTGGACACTTCCTGAACCAACTCCTAAGCCAACTCTGAAGAAAAGGGGTATTCTATTTCTCAGTCCTAAAGATATGCAAGAGGCACAGAAATCTATGAAAGAAAAAGGTAGTAAAGCTGAAGATGTTAAGAATTTACCACCTATTGAAGGAATACATGGTCTTAATAACCCTACACAGGTAGTAAAGGTAAATTCACTTTATAGATTTGATGAAGGTGTTATTCCTCGTAATAAGTCTGCTAGTCAATGCTTAGATGAGTTTGATAATTTTATGGTTAAACAAGAAAACTTTAATGCTTATGTTGGTAGACAATTGAAATGTAATTCTTATATGGTTGAACACTTGAGTGATTATATGTCTAGAGTTAAAGGTGACCTTAAGCTAATTAGTAAACATGCATCCATGGTTACCTCTCAAGTAGAACAAGTGCTGAAGGCACAAGATGATTTGCTCAATGAATGAAATAATAAGAACGATGATAATGTTGTTAGAGTTATGACTAGAGGTGGTAAAAGGACCCAGGAACCTTTGTATCCTGAGGGCCATCCTAAGAGAGTTGAGCAAGATTCTCATAGAACTAATATTGATGCACCTAGTCCTTCTAAGAAAAAGAAAAAGAAAAGTTATAGGACTATGCATGCTTCTAGTGAACCTGTTGTTGACACACCTGAGAATCCCAATGATATTTCTATTTTTGATGCTGAAACACAATCTGGTAATGAACCTATTTATAATGTTAATGATGATGTTCATATTGATGCTCAACCTAGTAATAACAATGATGTAGAGATTGAACCTACTGTTGGTCTTGATAACCCACAATCAAAGCATCAACGTTATGATAAGAGAGACTTCATTGCTAGGAAGCACAGTAAAGAAAGAGAACCATGTGTTCAGAAACCCATGTCTTTTCCTCCTAAACATCCAAGAAAAAGGATAATGAGGATTTTGAGCGCTTTGCTGAAATGATTAGACCTATCTTTTTGCGTATGCGTTTGACTGATATGCTTAAAATGAATCCTTATGCTAAGTATACGAAATATATTGTTACAAATAAAAGAAAGATACTGGAAGCTGAAATTTCCACCATGCTTTCTAATTACACTTTTAAGGGTGGAATACCAAAGAAACTAGGATATTTAGGAGTACCAACTATACCATGCTCCATTAAAAGAAACTATATAAAAACTAATTTATGTGATCTTGGAGCCGGTGTTAGTGTTATGCCTTTCTCTTTGTATCATAGACTTGATATAAATAAGTTGACACCAACTAAAATCTCTTTGAAAATGGCCGATAAATTAACTGCTATACCCATGGGTATTTGTGAGGATGTGCCTGTTGTGGTTGCAAACGTTACTATTTTAACGGACTTTGTTATTCTTGTTATTCCCGAGGACGACAGTATGTCGATCATCCTTGGTAGACCTTTTCTAAATACTCTAGGGGATGTTATTGATTGCAACAAAGGCAATGTCACTTTTCATGTTAATGGTAATGAGCATATGATACACTTTCTGAAGAAACAACCTCAAGTTCATAGTATCAATTCTATCGAAAAAAATTCAACGATTACTACTGGAGGTTTTGAATTTCCTCTTCCTAGTGTCAAAAACAAATATGATATTCTTATTGTTGGGGACATGCATATCCCTGTTGAGGTAACTTAGTGTTATTAAAAAATTCTTCGGTCCCATGTTATTCGGAAGAAGTTTGTTAACAAGACTTGATCAACCTTGTTAGTGGATTCCTTTTGATGAGCATGATATGGATCAAGTTAGAAAGCTCAACCTTCTATACCCACCTTTTACTTTCTGTTATTTAGTTTAAATAAAGAAAAAAATATTTTCTATCTGTTTTCTGAATTATCCGTGCAATAAAAAAATACCCTGAAAATAAAAGTTCTCCAAATGCCCTGAAAATGGAGTATGTTTTTTTGTAGAATATTTGAGAATTTCTGGCACTTAGAACACACCAGGGGGGCGACCATTTGGTCATGAGGGTGGAGGGCACGCCCATGCGTCATGGGCCCCACGTGGTCCCCCTCCACTTATTCCAGCACCCACACACTTCGTCTTCCTCTAGAAAAAATCATCCGATAGCTCAAACCCATGTTCTTGCTTGTTTTGTTGCCATTCTCGATCTCCTTGCTCAAAGCTCCATTCACAGAACTGCTTTGGGGGATTGTTCTTCGGTATGGGACTCCTCCAATGGTCCAATTAGTTTTTGTTCTAGTGCTTCAGTTATTGCAAATTTTTGCTACTGAGGTGACCCTGTTCTCGAGGTTCATGTCAAATTTATCTAGTCTAAAGTAGTTTTAATGCATGATATACCCTCTAGGCACTTGCAGGAGTAGTTGCTATCAATCTTGTTGAGTTTGCTTCACTTTTATTTTGAGTCACTAAAAGTTTTAGAAATTTTTCAAAGGAAGAAAAATGTTTTGGAAAATGTACCAAGGTGGTTCTTCAAGGAAGCAAGCACTGAGGCCTGGGGTACGTGAACCGGACCTTGAACCATGAAGACAAGCTTCCATGCGGCCTTGCGAATGGCCGTCAGACGAATTTATGATCCAAGCTGGCTTCAAGGATGAATTTTATGAATATGTGTGTAGTGCTTATCTTGAGGACTTCGTAGCAGATAAGTGTCGCCAATACTATCACCTCACTTATTCCTTTGTTTGGAGGTTTAACTTTACATCTAAGCGTGACACTCACACTGTTATATTTGACCTCTATGATAAATCTTATACCATGGACCTTGAAGATTTTAACACTACTTGAAAATCCCAAAGTGGGGCAACTTTAGTGAACCTCTCAAATCAGAATATAATGATTTTCTTGCTAGTATCACTATGAGAGAAACTAGAGATATTACACAAGCTACCATAGGGAGCATTCATTTTCCTTGCATACATTAATTTGCTCTCTTTATAGGTAGATGCATTAACGGTAAAGATGAGCTTTTTCACATGTGCGTCCCAGATCTTAGTGTCCTCAAGAGTACGGTATTAGGTGATAAACAATATAACTTGGGGGCCATTATTGCACGAAGGTTACATCTTAATGGTAAAAGTGGAGATTTATTTGGTGGAATTTATGCAACTCGTTTAGATGATTACCTTCGTGTACCCATAAATGGAAATAATATTGAGTTGCCACCTGCTTTTCTAGACTATAAAGCTATGGTTCGCCATCAGTTTCTTGAGAGGAACAAACAGTCCCTCCAGTACCGACTAATCTTTGACAAACATCGTGTTGTCCATATTACTCTCCCTGCTCCTACATTCTTTAACTTTTAGACAAACAGGAGATATTTTATAACCAAGGCGGAGGAAAATGCATATGAGAGGAGGACGGAGGGAACCCGCCTCCAGGATGCAGCTCTCCAGGCAGTAGCTGCTACATCTCAGTACAACCCCGATTACAACTTTGGATATCCGCTAGGCTAGCTATGGCCACAGACCAACTTAGGCCAAAAGCCTAATCTTGGAGGAGTATGTATTTCTCACCGACATTACATTCATGTTCACAAACTCATTCTAGTTGTCGGTGTTCATACTTTTTCATTGTACTATTCATGCTAGTTTATTTTCTTGCTTTATTCTTGTGTGTTTGAAAAACTTTGAGAAAAAACCATAAACAAAAAATATTAGTTGTAGCTTTTAGCTAGTTTACTTTCCATGCTTGTAGTAGTAATTAAAAGAAAACCCAAAAATATTTCTCGTTCTTCTTTTGCTTGTTGGGAGCTTTCCCGTGTAAATAGTTTTATTTTTCTTTGAATCTCTTTTCTTTTCTTTGGGGGTCGAGAGGAGAAGACCACGATGAAAGTGATGAGTGGCTCTCTTATGCATTATTGATGATCTAACCAAGAGGCCATATTACCTTGTCTTCTCCTTTGAATTAAAAGTTTGCAGATTCCATCTTAGTCCAATGCACGTGCACTATTATTATTATCCACACCGTTCGGTCGTGCAAGTGAAAGGCAATAATGACGATATATGATGAAATGATTGAGATGAAAGAAGCTGATATGAACTCGACCTATCTTTTTTTTGTAAATATGATTAGTTTGTCATTCCTGATTCAGCTTATTATGAATGAAACATGTTTGCAATGACAATTAGAGATTATAGTTATTCATGCCATGCTTAATTAGCTAGGAGTTTATAATGGTTTACCTTGCGTGCCAACATGATATTAAAATGGTTGTGATGTGGTATGATAGGGTGGTATCCTCCTTTGAATAATTCGAGTGGCTTGACTTGGCACATGTTCACGCATGTAGTTGAAACAAAATCAACATAGCCTTCACGATAATTATGTTCATGGTGATTTATATCCTTCTCATGCTTGCACTCATTGTTGGTTAATCTTAATGCATGTTCATGACTATTGTCACTCTCTAGTTGGTCACTCCCCAGTCTCTTTCTAGCCATCACTTGTACTAAGCGAGAATACTGCCTGTGCATCCACTTCCATAAACCCCAAAGTTATTCCATATGAGTCCACCATACCTTCCTATATGAAGTATTTACCTGCCGTTCCAAGTAAATTTGTATGTGCCAAACTCTAAACCTTCAAATGAAATTCTGTTTGTATGCTCGAATAGCTCATGTATAAACTAGGGTTGTCTATATATTCCATGCTAGGTGGGTTATTCACACGATGGGTGGACTCCACTCATCATTCACGAGAAAATGGCCGGTAACCGGGATGCCCAGTCCCATGTCCAAATAAAATCAAAATAATTGCAAACAAAACTCCCCCAGGATTGTTGTTAGTTGGACAGTACCCATTGTTTTGGACTAGCCATGGAATGTGCTCGTTGGTGGTGGGGGAGTATAAACTTTACCATTCTTTTTGGAACCGCCTATAATGTATGTAGCATGGAAGATATCAAGATCTCTTGGTTGTTATGTTGACAATGAAAGTATGCCGCTCAAAATATTATTTATCTCTGTTTCAAAACTCAAGCTCTAGCACCTCTGCAAATCCCTGCTTCCCTCTGCGAAGGTCCTATCTATTTACTTTTATGTTGATTCATCATCCTCTTTCTAAAAAGTAACAGTTGGAGAGCATCGTTGTCATTTTCATTTGCATTGCTATTAATTTACATTGAGTATGACTGTGACTGGATCTCTTTTGCCATGAATTACAATGTCTAGTCAGTCCTTGATCTTCAGGGGTGCTCTGCATTTATGTTTTGCAGTCTCAGAAAGGGCTAGCGAGATACCATCTTGTTATATCATATTATGATTGTTTTGAGAAAGTGTTTTCATCCGAGATTTATTATTATTGCCTGCTAGTTGATTGTGCCATTTATATGAGTAAATGTGAGACCTAAATGTTATTGAGAATATGGTTAATTCATAATCTTTGCTGAAAAGTTGAATGCTTCCTTTACATATATGCAACAACAAGATAAAACGGAGTTTCTAAAAGTTTTTCTTTATCACTTTCAGTTTGGCAACTCCATTTCCTGAGGACAAGCAAAGGTTTAAGCTTGGGGGATTTGATATGTCTCCAACGTATATACTTTTCCAAACACTTTTTCCCCTGTTTTAGACTCTAACTTGCATGATTTGAATGGAACTAACCCGGACTGACGCTGTTTTCTGCAGAATTGCCATGGTGTTATTTCTATGTAGAAATAAAAGTTCTCGGAATGACCTGAAACTTCACGGAGTCATGTTTTGGAATTAATAAAAAATATCGGTGACAGAATCAACAGAGGGGGACCCACACCCTATCCACGAGGGTGCAGGGCGCGCCCCCATGCCTCGTGGGTCCCCTGGACCTCCACCGACCTCAACTCCAACTCTATATATTAACGTTCGGGGAGAAAAATCAGAGAGAAGGATTCATCCCGTTTTACGATATGGAGCCACCGCCAAGCCCTATTCTTCCTCTGAAGGGCTGATCTGGAGTCTGTTCGGGGCTTCGGAGAGGGGAATCCGTCGACATCATCATCATCGACCATCCTCCATCACCAATTTCATGATCCTCACCGCCATGCGTGAGTAATCGCATCATAGGCTTGCTGGACGGTGATGGGTTGGATGAGATTTACCATGTAATCGAGTTAGTTTTGTTAGGGTTTGACCCCTAGTATCCATTATGTTCTAAGATTGATGTTGCTATTACTTTGCCATGCTTAATGCCTGTCAGTAGGGCCCAAGTGCCATGATTTAAGATCTAAACCAATTATGTTTTCATGAATATATGTGATTTCTTGATCCTATCTTGCAAGTTATAGTAACCTACTACGTGTTATGATCCAGTAAACCCCGGAGTGACAATAGTCGGGACACTTCCTGGTGATGACCGTAGTTTGAGGAGTTCACGTATTCATTAAGAGCTAATGCTTTGGTCTAGTACTCTATTAAAAGGAGGCCTCAATATCCCTTAGTTTCTAATAGGACCGCGTTGCCATGGGATGGTAGGACAAAAGATGTCATGAAAGTTCTTTTCCATAAGCATGTATGACTATATTCGGCATACATGCCTACATTACATTGATGAATTGGAGCTAGTTGTGTGTCACCCTATAACTGTTGCATGATGAATTGCATCCGACGTAGTTATCCATCATTGATCCATTGCGTACGAGATTTTCACTTATTGATGTTTGCTTAGTTACTTCTCCGTTGACACTGTTGCGATTGCTACAAAACTGCTACTGTTATTTTTGCCCCAATTACCGTTACTTCCATACTACTTTACTAATAAATATTTTGCGGCAGATATTAAGTGTTTCAGGTGTGGCTGAATTGACAACTTAGCTGCTAATACTTGAGAATATTCTTTGGCTCCCCTTGTGTCGAATCAATAAATTTAGGTTGAATACTCTACCTCGAAGACCGTTGCGATCCCCTATACTTGTGAGTTATCAGTTACATCTTATCACGTACCCCATTGATCTAAAAGGCTCTCTCTTCACGTTTACTTCCCATACAACTTTCCTTTTGAATAAAAACACACAAAGTATGGCCAAAAATTTATTTTAGAATTTCTACATATATACAACATTACAAAGTTATATGGAGTATGAAAGTTAATTTGCATTGCATGGCGCACCCAATGATATTTATTCCGCATTGTGAATTTTTATATTTTTATACCATATATAAGATAAGTAATAATAAAGTGAAACGAAGAGCATCTCTCTCTCCATAGCACACACCCCCTCTACGCCCCTTTCACGTACACACACAAACTATCTCCAGTTCCTCTAAAAGTAGGCCCCCGGCACATTCACTAATGTTTCATCTTTCTCTCGTGATATATATAGTGACGATCATTGTATTTGAAGAGAAAGCATGATACATACATTGGACTACATAATCCACTCATTGCGGTCACCATTTATGATTTGTGGTTATTATAAAGTCACGGGCTCACCGTACAACTCTGTATTTGTTCAAGACGTGACTAGTTGACTAGGTAAACGGTCCACGTGGCACCTCTAGTGTTGCATCACATTTTCTCAGTACCATTGGGCCCACCTGTCAACGTGTATAAGAATGAAAATAAACCGTAAAAAATATATTGTATGGTGGTTCGAAGTCATGACCGCGGGCAGAGCGGACAATGGCCTTGTATTTGTATGGTAAGCAGGTGTGGTGATTATACACAGACGCATGCATGCACATGAACTGCACGCACACAACACTCACACATACACATGCAGCCACGCATGCACACAACACTCACACGCACGCACACACACGGATGCATGCACATGCCAGATGACCAACACACATACTCATGCTCAAGTGCTCAACCTACATGTGCATGCGTACAAATCAGGCCCAGGTGGTTCCCACGCACGGTTTGGTGTCTTGTCGCGCCTGCGTACATTTGTGTTTATCTTACTTTTTCAATATGTGAGCTGACAGGTGGGACCCACAAGGAACATGGTCAATTTATCCAGTCAACATAGTGCCATGCAGACTATTTCGAGCTGAGTAGACCAACGTGAGTTTATCTCTTCTCTCGTTCTCTTTGTGATGTCGGGTAGGCCAACGTGCCAGTGCCTAAATTGGCGCATGCCACCCCATCCTTGTTGTATTGTTTTCGTAAGAGCGGACAAGCATTCACGTCTATCGGACAAACTGTAGATATGAGTTACAAATGCTATGATGATGAATACAAATATTTTAATCCACTTTATGCCCAATTTCTCTCTATAGGCCCTCAAAAAGTACATCTCTACACGTTCTCGCATGTTACATCTAACAACTATGCAATACAACACTACTACTACACTCTAACACAATAAATCATATGTGTTTTTAGTTTTACTAGATCTCATATTGTTACTTAATTATTCAGATTGCATACATTAAAATTGTCTTTGAAATGTATGGCTAGTATCAACTACCGTGCGGGAAAAATCCCGCTCTTGCCTGTTTAATCAGGTTTGTATCGATAGATCATGCGAAATAACAAAAATATAGTAGTACTACAGTACAAGTAACAGTTCACTGGGCCGCCGTGTCGTGTACTCCTCCGTCGTAAGAGTGGAGCGCTCACTTTCATAAATGTTCTAGTCCCATTCACCGACATGTGGGACATCAAGCACCCGGGTCGACGTGCCATACTGAAATAATAGTGCAGAGCAGCAGGGGTGAAGCACCCCGGTCATGGTGCCGGCGTAGTAATGATCAATGAGGCCTCAAATCACAAAGCTGCACCTTTCCCGCAATTAATTTGGAGGGACAAAGTGATGCTAGAAAAATAAGTTGGAGGAACGAAGCAACCATCATTTCACTCGTTGCTCAATCCACTTTTCCCTCATCTTCTTCAAATTAACCACTTGTTGCTTCTGTCGTTGTTCTGCCTCATGTGGGATGCGGATCGGCTTGGTAAATCACTGACACGTGGGACCGCATGTTAGCAAACCGCCAGCCAACGTCCTCTAAAACTAAGAAACCTCCCCCATTTTCGCGCGGCAAAATCACCTCCTTTTTACTAATCTTGATATAATTTTTTAGATCAATATAATCGAGATTTGTATAGATAGCACACAGGAGCAAAACCAAGTGGTACAGTTAAGGGCATCCACAATGTGTAGCAAATGTGAAAATAGCTTTTGGCATGAATGGGAACCATTGTGGAGGGCGCTATCAAAGCCAAAAAAAGGGAACCGAAGCTCCCTAATTGATTGATTGAAGGAATAGAAAAATGCAACCTCTCTCCTCTTTCTCCCGTGTTGGACGCGTGTACAATATAGAGCACAGAGTCTACTCCCCTATCCCTCCTATCACAAATCACAAAACAGTGAGGCGTCGAATCACAAAGCACGTACGAAGCAACCATCATTTCACTCTTCACTGACTCTGTTTCTCCATCGTCTTCTTTGAGAAACCACCTTACTGCACTAAGCTGGACGGCCGATGCAATTGTGTAGTAGTAGTACATTTATGCCTCCTTTGGTTCAACAGACTTCCTGGATGCAAATAAGGGGGTTGTCTTGGCTTGCAGGAGGCACCTGCAAATGACTTACCATGGTCTCCCTCAATGGTGTGCTTCGTCAAACGCATTTTGCCAAAGCCACAACGTTCGAGATACCGTCGATGTCACCGCAATGGGGAAGGAAGTCAAATAGTTACTACAATTTGACTAAGGCCACTAACACTAATCCAAGAAAAATTGATGCGGTTTGCCTCGTACTAGCAACCAAAGATATTAATATACCCTTGCATGCATATGGAAGTGAGAAGGTTGGTTTGCATGGCACTACATTAATCAAGCAATGAGGAGTGAGATGGTTAGTTCTTTGGGCGTTGGAGAAAAAATACGTATTAATTGACACATCAAACGAGGATTTGTATCTATCCATCATGTGAAGGTAAACCATGTCTTTCTTTTTTAACACAAGGAGTACATACTTGTATCCTGTTTGGGTCAAGGCCTTGCATTGCCATACTTTGCCACACATTTTTTCCAAGCTTTCCTAAAGTTTTTCAAAATGAAAAGGAGGTACACTTGCGCAAGGCTATCGCGGTCGCACCGCACCCTCACACAATCACTCCTGCATGCTGCAAACCCAACCAAGGAAAGGCACCATCGCTGACGCGTGCTACCGCATGTGATCAAACCAAACTCAGCCATCCTACTGCTGACATATAATTTTCGTTCATACAGTATGGTCATCCAACCGCATGTTGGGGAAGATCCATGCGGCCCGTGTGTTGGTATGTTGGAGAAAAAGAAGAGGTGAGGAAGAAGAAGGGTTAGGAGACGTAGGATATTCATCCAACCACCTGAAATGGTCGACTGACCCAAATGATGAAAGTCAGGCGACTTGCATAAATATATGTTTTTACGAAGCAAAAGATCCCTAAAAACAACAATATAAAGAAAAACTATCACTGCTCGCGGAACGAGATGACCTCCTCGTCTTTGGCTGCGGGCGCGAACCAGCCGTAGCTGCCGAGGTGTGTCCCCGCATCGTGGTTGTCCTCCGCCTCTAGCTACTCATTCACGTGGAGCGTGCGAGCACTTTGCATGGACGCGAGCACCGCCTAGTTCACGTCCATGATGTTTGGTTCCGCATGCAGGAGGGCCTCGATGGCAGCAGCATTCATGCGCTTCGCGTCGAGGTGAGCCTCCGCCGCCCAGTTCAATTGCAGGACGTCTAGTTCCGCCTGCAGGAGGGCCTCAATGGCATAGGCATCTATGCGCTCCGTGTCAAGTTGAGCCTGCGCCGATAGGTTCAAGTCGAGGACGTCTGGTTCAGCCTACAGGAGGGCCTCGACGGCAGCGGCATCCGCACGCTCCGTGTCAAGTTGAGCCTCCACCGCCCAAGTCACGTCCATGACATCTGGTTCCGCCTACAGGAGGGCGTCGATGGCAGCCGCATCCACGCGTTCCACATCAAGTTGAGCCTCCGCCTCCCGGTCCTCCTTTAGGATCGCCAGGTTGAACCACTGGTCCGCCTGCACCATGGGGGACCCGAACGCCGATAGGAAGTCGACATCCATAGTCTCATACGCCTCATGGGCCTTCTACGCTGCAACCTGTGCCATGAACATTGGATCGGCTTCATCCTCCTCAGACCTTAGCTCCAGAGAACTTGGGGATTGGCCCGCCGCAAAGCGAGCTTGGGGACGGAGGTCTCTGGCACCGACCGCCACCTCGATTTCTGCGGCGCTCCAGCGTTTGCATCTTGTAGTACGTGATCTTGCGGTGCACCATGGCATTTAGGGAAACTAGGGGATGATTGATGTGGGATAAGGGATCGAAAGGTGGGGGAATGGGCTGGAGATGGGGTGTGGTTTTGGTGTAGGACGGGAAGTGAAGGTTCTGGTGTGAATAGTGGTTCCGGTGACGATCGCTCAATTGGTTTTGACTGTGTGGAGTTTGCAAACCGGATGGCTGGAGCCTGGAGAGTTGTGGGGTGGGATGGGACCAAAGTTTCGGAGTTTCACGTGGCAGACGTCTGGACCTCCCCACTGTTCCTGTCAATGACGAGGCGGTGACTTCGTAAATCTCAAGATGACTAGCAACATGGCCATGCATTGCATGGAACATCAGGATGCATTTTTTTAGAAAACACTCATTGTGATTGGCCAATGCAGGAGTAATCCCATGTGTAAAAACTAATGATATCTCGAGAATTTCATCAAAAAAAGGTATCTCGAGAATTTCATTAAAAAAATTATATCTCGAGAAAGATGAGAGATAAGGTGGTGAGGAGTGGGGTGCGGTGGTGATTGGTGGTCGGACTTAGCGGGGGCATCGGGATGGACGACACCGGCAGTGGCCACCATGCCAGATTATTCTAGAGGCTTCCTTTTTTAAACAACCAACAATGAAGTAGTGGGAGATAAGGATGAACAAGATAGGTGTAGGTATCCTTTTGCAAAATTGCCATAGTTTGCTTTCTATCCTTCAGATATAGATCAGATGGTCTATATTGCAAGACGGCAGGCACACCATCATCATCGAGAGTAGAGATAAGAGTAGAAGATATATGATGGTTCAGTCTCTCGAAGGTGCACACCATCATCAACACCCAGCTCGTCGAGGATGCACGGGGCACCGAAGTGTGCACGCACTACGACGCATCCGTGGAATGTTCTAGCGAAGCCAACTTCATCCCCAGGAACTGAGACCATGTCTGGTCATCTTTCAATGATATGTGCGATTGCATGTGACCAAAGGGCATGTCCAACGTTTCCGCGCCCGCAACTGACTACCCTGGCACACAAAAAACCCTCGTCCCTCACGCCATCGCACGCGTGCGTTCCCAGTTGGTGCTAGCTTCCCACATTCATGTCGTCCATCCGTATGCCGTCATTAAGCAGGCTCGATGCCCAAGGAACCAACTCTAGTGACTTATTGATGCACCCGGACGCTTGGCCTCACCGGAATGCACTACTTAAAGTGGCAACGCCCAGCTAAACTCCACACCATAGTGCATCCTCCTACCTGGCACCACATCCACATCTGGTTGGAGTGGCTGAGTATTTAAACTCGAGGACACACAGTCCCGGACACACAGTCCTCACCGTATTCTCCTTGAGCTAAGACCACACAGAGCTCGCCCAATAGTAGTGGTAAGTCTTCACAGGTGACTTCCAAACATTCACAGACTTGGTCACACGGCAATCCACAATTCCTCTTGGATGCTCAGACCATGACGCCTAACCGCCTTGAGGATACACAGTCCTCAAAGGTAACAAGCATCGGTTCCACACAGGAACAATCTCTTCAGTGATGCTCAATCACTTTGGGGTTTGTAGGTTTGGGTTTGGGATTTGGGTTTTCCTCACTCGATGATTTTCGCTCAAAGTCCTCGGAGGATGGGATGCTCTCAAATGACAAGTGTTAGTTTCTCTCGGAGCAACCAACCAGCTAATGGTTGTAGGGGGCGGCTATTTATAGCCTAGGGAGTAGCCCGACATGATAAGACATAAATGCCCTTGTCTGATATGACCGTTAGGTGGTAGGATATTTTGGGACAGCAGCCACGCGGCACAACAATGGTCGGATTTGAGGTTCGAATTCCTCAGGGCCATCATGTTCCTCACTGTGTAGGCAATCCGCACTGGCGAATTCCTAACTCCTCTGTCAGAACAAATTCCTCAGAGACCAGAAGATCTTCATCTCTGTCACTGAAGAAATTGACTGAACTGATATGAGATTTCCAATGGCCTCACTCGAAGGATTGGGTAGGTGTAGGATTTTGAGATGAGCATCACTTGGAAATCTGTTTCCTTAGTATTACCTCGACCCCCTTTAATAGTACGGTGTTTCCTTTGACTCAAGAAGAAGAAAATGAAACTACGAAAACAAAAGTCTTCACGCCTCAGATTCCTCGCATGAATATCAAGTCTTCATGGGCACACCAATTTCTTCACTTTCAAAGTCTTCAGGAGAACCAAAGTCTTCAGCCGAAGACATTCATTTTTAGGGGTCGACTTTCACTGTAAATATCAAACTCCTCATTGACTTATAGAGCCTGTGTACACTCACAAACATATTAGTCCCTTAACCTATAAGTCTTCAATACACCAAAATCACTAAGGGGCACTAGATGCACTTACAATCTCCCTTTTTTTGGTGATTGATGGCAATATAGGTTAAGTTTTCAACGGGGATAAACATATGAATTGAAAGTACTCAATATTGAGGAATTTGATTGCAAGATATAGAAGAACTCCCCCTGAAGATGTGCGTAGTGAGGAATTTGCTTTTGAAGCAATGCACATTTGAAGAGTAGAATCATGGAGATCTCCCCCTATATCTTGTAATTCATACACGCATTTAACATATAGAATGAAGAATTTGAAATGCATGATGAAATATGGTGACTGATGTGATTCAACATGTGTGCATAACATTAATGAGGAAATAGCATGCAGAAAAACACAGCAAAAGTATCAGGTCACCATCGGACTTAAGTTTACAACTCAATCAACAAAAGCTTCAGAAGAGCGAGAGTTGCAACTTAACAAAAAAAGCCCATATATATAGACCCGCTTCAAGACTAACTCAAATTTCTCCCCCTTTGTCATCAAATGACAAAAAGGGACGAAAAGTGAGGACTAACGCCCCTGAATAATTTCTTCACGAAGTCGATGGAGGAGCGTCAGCGTTGTTAGGGTCGTTTGTTGGAGAAGGGCCTGACGCATTGTCGTCTAGATCTTCATTTTCATTAGTATCACGGGATGAGGAATATGGACTGGGCACTAGAGGAGGAACTGCAACTTTCTTGAATTTCTTCAGTGGAGGCTTAGCCCAGCCGAAGTCCTGCTTGAAGCCCATCTGCTTGAGATCCTCATCACCGTAAAGGTGAGACAGTATAGCCCAGGTGCGATCAAATACTTCATTAAGGTAGTAATGGTTCTTCTTCACTGAATTATATGTGATAGTCATGTTGGGAAGAATTGAACCAAACTGACGTTTAACCCATTTGTGATTGTGATCCATCTTTTGATGAAGACCGAGGTGAAGCTCACGATCAGTCATCACCATTGGAGTTGTTGCCTGAGGACTTTGCTTGGATGCATTAGCGGCAGAATCATGAGTAGCAGAGTCATCATTGGTGGAGTATGAAGCAGCTTTGTGAAACTATCCATACAATGGTCGAATTTCCTCATCAATAATAGCAGTGGCCTTGCCCTTTTCATCAGCTGAGGAAAATGTCCGTTTGAGGACTCCAATTGGGGGCAAGAAGCTACCATGGTTGAGTGTATCAACTTTGTAGTCGAGTGAAGACCTTGATCTGAGGAATCTCATAATCTAGGGAGCGTAAGGCTTCAACTCAAATGGGGTCATTGCAACGTTTGCCAGAGTCCTCATGAAGAAATCATGATAGTTCAAGGGAATGCCGTGCATGATGTTGAAAAGCATATTATTCATGATGCCAACGACTTATTCATCATTCGAGTCGTGGCCTTTGATTGGACTCAATGTCTTTGTCGGAATGTGATAGACTGTCCTTGGCACATATTGCAATTCCTTCACGAGGAATTTGGTCCTTGAGGATTGTCCGGGCTTCAATGGCTTCATCAGCACTTGCATGAAGTGATCTGACAGCTCAGGTTCAGAGTATATGAGACATGCACCTTCTGGGGGAGGACTGACAGGCATGGCACAAAGCAATTCAATGGCCGGTGCCTTATAGTGTTTGTTCTCTGTCATCCAGCATAACACCAAAGAGTTCACATCTTCAGCATTGCCTGTGATGTGCAGCATCACATAAAATTGAAGAATGAGTTCTTCATTCCAATCGCATATGTCAGTGCAGAAATTCAGCAGGCCAACATCATGAATGGAAGCGAGGACTGGCGCAAAGCAAGGCAGTGATTCCATATCCAAGTGAGGAATATGTTCATGGTCGAAGACTTTGTCTTTGTTGAACAGCACTGAAGAATAGAAATTTGCTTGGCAAGCTGTCCAGAAGCGCTTCCTCCTTAGGCGAGCAGAATCATTGGGATTGTAGTCCGTGAAGAATACGTGCATTGAAGAAGGCATCAGCCTTGAACTTCGGTGTTTTGGAGAATGGATTCTTCGGCTGAGGCTGAGGAGTGTCAGTGATCTGAAGAATAACTTCTGGAATGTCAATTTCTGGAGCCGCAGGCTGAGGAATATCTTATGCTTCAGTAGCATCCTGGGCCTCCATTTCTTCAGTAGAGTTTTCATCAGCACTAGTGGCTGGAATGTCTTCATGAATGGAAGGGGTGGCATGAGTTTCTTCAGAGCCCATTGGAGGTTCAGTTGGAGCTGGGGACTGAGGATTTGTTGGAGTGGTGTGAACAGAGGAGAGTTGGGGTGTTGTCTATCCCAAAAATCATCATTCATCACTGGAGTGGTGCAGCCAATGTCCACATCCTCATCCACTTACATTTCTTCAATGCCGGCCTCATCAGGAGTAAACTGAGGCGTTAGCGAGATACCTGAGGAGTTGAAGTGAAAACCTCAACTTCAATTTCTTCATCCATCTGCTCTGCGGAAGCAGGAGAAGGATCTTCTTCAACAGATTCATCTGGAATCTGATATTCTTCACCATAAGGAACAAGCTCCTTTGATGGCATGCTTGCAAGATGGACATCATCAATGGGATTGTCCATTGAACTTGTCAAAATCTTCGCCTTCTTGGGGGCCGAAGATTCTGTGGCAGCCGATGCTTTCCTCTTCTTCAAAGCAGCACGCTCCATAACTTTTGTTTTCTTCACTTCTAGAGCAGAAGGAAGAACTGGGCTTGGTGTTGTGCAGGCGGAGCAGTGGGAGTTGTATCCATTTCTTCAGGCCCAACTGATGCAGTTGGCCTGTCATAAGTAGTTTCTTCAGGCGCAGCAACAGAGTCTTCAGCTGGCCTGGCAGGTTCTTCAGGCGCCACAATAGTGGTTTCCCTGGCAGTTTCTTCAAAGGCTGGAATTTCTTCAGCAGCCCTGGTGCTTGCAGTTTCATCAGCAGCCTGATTTTCATCAGCGATGCTGGCAATTCCTTCAGTGGCTTGAGCAGAAGCTTCAGCCTGAGTGACGTCAATGTGCACTGGAGCAGCAACACTTGAAGTGAATTTCTTCGTCAACTTGACGAATCTGACTTTGTCACCCTGCCATTCAGCCTTGTAGGCGAAAGACTGAGGACATTGTCCTGTATATAGCACTGCTTCTTGTACTGCGCTTTCTTAGCCACTCAGTCATGGTTATACTTCCACTTTTTTCCAGCAATGAATGCCGTCACCACGTGACTTTGTCCAGGAGTGAGGCCCAGCTCTGGCATTGGAGCATTGGGATCTTTGTGCCAAAGATCAATGAAATTGAGGATTTTCTTTGGATCCAGAAGAAGGGGCACAACACTCCCTTTGCCTCTAGCGGCCCAATGTTGTTTGTCCATGATGATATCAGCTATTTCATCATCATCAGCTTCATCATCAGATGGAGTTTGAAAGACCACCTGCTTCTTGTGAGGACTTGGTCTAGTGCCTCGTCCAGCAGTGGCCTTGGTCTTCTGCAGTGTGGGGCCGGTTGATGAAGGATGAGCAGAAGAACTTGCTGAATCTCCTGAGGTAATTGATATGCCAGTGGTCCTTTGGCACGTGGTGAGATGCATAGGTGCCGAGGACTTTGCGGGGGGATCTGAGGGTTTTGAAACCCGAGAAATTTGAGCAGCTTGAGGAACTGGGGCAGCTTGAGGAAATTGCCTTGGTGGCACTGAGAAGATTGGCCGTGAGGGCATTGAAGAAGAACTTGGCCGTGAGGGCATTGCTGAAGAATGTTTTTTCTTGGCTGGCTTCTTTGGCATAGCCTTCTTGCTTTAAGAAGCCTAAGCAGTGGCAGCAGCGGCAGCAGTATCCTCATTAAATTTCTTCACTACTTTTATGGCCTGCTTGGCCAACTTAACTTGCCGCCTGGCCCATTCATCAGCATAATCCTCACCATGTTTAAGGCTTGTTGGATCAGCTAATTGGTCAGGTGCTAGAGGAGGTCTTGATCACGGAGGGTTAAGAGCGAATTTTTTCATGTATTTGGGAGTGACATATCTGTACTCCCTCCACTCTCTTGCCCATCTTCTTTCTATCCTCTAGATGCGCACTTCGTGCTCATTCTTCGCCTCCTTGCCATGAGTTGGCTCATCAGGCGTGCAGTACCCTGCATAGATGTCCACAAGGATCTCAAAAGCAGTATTAACCTCAATCTTCTTTCCTCCTTTCTAAGGCCTTTTTCCATCTGCCATTTTCTTCAGATGAGGAATTTGCACAATCGAGTTCTCTGAAGAAGTGTGCAGCTTTTCTTTGATGAACATTGCAAATGAGTTAAGTTGATGAGAACCTAGTGACTCAGCAGCAGACATGTGTACCTATGAATAGAGTATAAGTGCAAAGAATTTGGAGATGTCATATGCGTTCTCAGAAGGTTTTGTAAATTGAACAAGTTTGAGGAAATTGACCCAATATGTCTTGAAGAATTTCACTAAGCATTCTTTGTCTTAGGTTCCAGAGTTGTGCAGATCGTGAGATTCACACAATTGAGGAATCATGAAGAAAAATGTCACTTAGAGAAACAGATCAAGAACTGAAGATTTGTGCTAGGTGTTTAGTGTGTGGAGGTTGAAGAATAAACACCTTTCGAAGATTTGATGAAAATCATCAGTAGAATAAATGCGGTAAAAGTAACTTTTAATTACCCTTGATGAAGAACACAACGAACGGGAGGTGTAGATTTAGAAGTTCGTCGGCTTGGATCTTCCACGCCCTGACTTGGCGGAGGAAGATGTCTACGGCGGCGGCGGAGGGAAGATTTCCACGACCGGCACAAGTACAACTGTGACGAGGTCGAGGCAGTGAAGCTCTTCCTCACCGGTGACGATGGAGGTAGCAGCGGCTCTAGGGCTTGAGAAGCTCGAGCGAGGGAGTGAGGTCGAGCGGAGTTAAAATGAAATGAGGAAGGGAAGGGGGCATTTATAGCTGAGGTGAAAAACTGTTCGCCCGAAGAATTTGGACGAACGTGCACCTGACCCTTGTCATTCGTGCGACATGTGTCACCCATGTACTGAGAGGTGGATATCGTGTGAGATCGTGGGTGAATAGATAACTATACCGTGGAATGCGTAACGGTTTGAGCGGCAAAAAGCCGAAAATTTCAGATCGTGGGTGAATAGATAAGTGTCGTTCGCAATTTCTTCAGCTGACAAGGACACGGTGAAGAATTTGAACAAATCTCAAATAGAACGCACATGAAGAATTTGTGAACAGGCTGGGTTGAGTTTAGCATAGAGGGGAAAGGGTCCGATCACATTCACTTAGCAGAAAAATCGACTTGAAGAATTAGCAATAAGTGAATGTTGTAGAGGACATAAACTCATATATATATATATATAGTCAAATGAAGAACAACGATGGAAAGAGTGAAGACAATGCAACATTGAAGAATTTGGAAAACTGAGGAATTTCAAAAAAGAAGAAAAAACTCAGATTGAAGATTTTCAACTTTGGTTGGTGGCGTAACCCATCGTATAAGAAAGCTGATTTCAGACACCACGTACAACTCTCATAGGGTTTTGAGAATCAATTTATTCATTAATTTTTTCACACTTAGAGGGTTAGTCTTCATTGATTGAAGAAAAATGTTACTTCATGTGTGGCACATCTAAGTCATCAAGTCAACATAAGTGTTAGGATGTGTGTCCTTTTCAAAGAACATTCGAAGATTCTAGGACATTTAGCTCACACCGCAACTTGCTAAATCTCTTCTCATCCAAGGGCTTTGTGAAGATATCGGCCATATGGTCTTCAGTACTTGCATGGTCGATGGAGATGTCGCCCTTCAACACATGGTCATGAATAAAATGATGACAAATTTGGATGTGCTTTGTCTTCGAGTGCTGAACTGGGTTGTGAGAAATCTTGATAGCACTCTCATTGTCGCAGTAGAGAGGCACATTCTTCACATTGATGCCGTAGTCCTTGAGTGTTTGCTTCATCCATAGTAATTGAGCACAGCAAGATCCAACAACAACGTACTCAACTTCTGCAATGGAGAGTGATACGCAGTTCTGCTTCTTCAAGGACCAACATACCAAGGATCGTCCGGGTGTCGGTGTACAAAAGTAGGGGCTCTCGTTTTGACCCCTTTACTTGTGCACGGGCAGTCAGAACGACCCGCCATGGCCACGCATAACAGGGCAGGAAAGGGAAGCCGAAGAGAAGCCGAAGGCACAAGACAAACAAAGCAACCACAAGGACCAAGGCCACAAAGATCGGATGGACAAAGCAGGTTTCCCCGGCAAGGACCCTTGTCGAGGCATCCTCAGCGGCCCCGGCAAGACCCTTGCCGGGGGAGCTCGCCCCCACCAGTCGAGCGACCCACCTTTGATCCCACCAACGCTAGACAAACGCATTGGGACAGGGCTCGGGAGGTACCTCCTTGGTGGCATGCAGATCTTTGTGAAGACAAAGAATAGTCAAGATCAAATGAGGATAGGAAGGCAACAATCCTCGGAAGGGTTCTTGCCGAGGAAGCCCATGAGACCCCCGGCAAGGTCCTTGCCGGGGATGACGGCGTGCCGCGGAAAGACCCTTGCCGGGCCACCCGACAAGGCCCTCGCGAAGCGCGCCAGCGGGGCCACTGCCAGGCCCACACCTGCCAAGTCTCCGCCGCCATTCGCATGCAGCTGCCAACCCAACCAGCTGGGCAGACACCTATGTGGCAACATGCAGCCCTTCGTGGAGGCTCCACCACCGCACCACCTTAGCTGCCTGCCTGCCTACATGGTACCTCATGCATCGCTGGCCAGGGCGCGTGTCAAAGCAAGGAGAAGCGGTGACGGACGGGACGGGCTTCGCTCTCGTCCCCGATAAAGTGAAGGGACACCTAAGCCTCGCATTAAATGCACTTTGTCCTGTATACCAGTGATAAGCTCACAATGTTGTAGCACTCTCCACCTCCTGTGTGCCACTCTGGCAGCCCCTTTCACCTATAAAAGGAGGCCCCATAGCGCACTAGAGAAGGATTCGGCTCTTTCGAACCTAGCAGCACCCAGATCTAGTTCAAGAGCTCTAGAACACTAAATACATCTACCAAAGCAGGATCGTAGGGTTTTACGCACCTTTGCAGCCCGAACCTGGGTAAATCCCCTTTGTGCTGTCTGCTAGCCCCGCTCTTCTCACGATCCAGCGCCCCGCAACCGTAGTAGGTATTCCAGTGATCCCATAGGTGTCATTTCCCACCAACATCTTTGATCGACGAGACCCCTCGCACCCACTCCGGCAAGTGCACCTCTTCGGGGTGTTGCACTTCTGTTGAGAACGTGCCAAAGAGCTTCGCCGGCAAGAGAAAGAAGTCCAGAGCCACACCACCAGAGACCAAGAAGGTTCCCGTCAAGTAGGAAGGCAAGGGGGGAGGTTTTACCATAAGCTCCCCCCTCGATGTCAAATAGGAAAGCGAGCTCGTCACCTTCCTGCGGGAGAATGTCGATGCGTTTCCATGGCAAGCCTCCGACATCCCTGGCGTTCCCAGGGAGTTGATTGAGCACCACCTTGCTATCTGTCCTCATGCGCGGCCCGTCAAGCAGAAGGTCAGGAAGCAAGCTCTAGAGAGGTAGGAGTTCATCACGGAGGAAATCAGAAAGCTAGAGGCGGCGGGCCTGGTGAGAGGAGTACTCCATCCGACGTGGTTGGCCAATCCGGTAGTAGTGCACAAGGCAAATGGGAAGTGGAGGCTGTGTATTGATTACACATATATTAATAAGGCTTGTCCAAAGGATCACTTCCCGTTACCATGCATTGACCAGATTGTTGACTCCACGGCCAGGTGTGACCTTTTATCATTCCTCGACGCCTACTCGGCATACCACCAGATCTTCATGACGAAAGAGGACGAGGAGAAGACAGCATTCGTCACCCCATGTGGTACGTATTGCTTTTTACGGATGCCTTTCAGGTTGAAGAGTGCTGGCTCAACCTTTGCAAGAGCGGTCCAAATTGATTTTGAGCCCCAACTGCATAGAAATATGGAAGCTTATATGGATGACATAGTGGTCAAAACCAAGGACAAAGCAACCCTTGTGCAAGATCTGGAGGAAACATTTGCAAACCTGCACAAAATCAACCTCAAATTGAACCCTGAGAAGTGTGTCTTTGGTGTCCCGTCTGGCAAGCTTCTCGGGTTCTTTGTGTCCCAGCGCGGGATTGAAGCAAACCCAGATAAGATCAAGGCCATCGAGCAGATTGAGGCACCCAAATATATCAAGGACGTGCATCGGCTCACTGGCTGCGTTGCTGCCATGAGCCGATTCATCTCCAAGTCCGCGGAGCGTGCCCTTCCTTTTTTCAAGATCTTGAAGAAGGCAGGGCCAGTGGAGTGGACCCCAGAGGCCAAGGCAGCGCTGCAAGATTTGAAAAATACCTCTCCTCTACCCAGTGCTGGTTGGGCCCAAACCACAAGAACCGTTGCTGCTTTATCTAGCGGTAACAAATAAGGTGGTTAGCGCCGCACTAGTGGCGTAGAGAGAGGTCAACGAGATGGCAGCGGCAGCGGTAGAGTCAATGGTTGGTGGGCCAGAACCCTCCCCGGTAGGGCTCGGTCCCGGCAAGACTGAGTCCCCGGCAGGGCTCGGTCCCGGCAAGACTGGCGCCAGTATGACAAGACCCGCACGGCTAGGTGAACTGGCGCAAAGGAAGAAGATGGTGCATCACCCGGTTTACTTCATCACCTCCCTCTTGCAGGGAGCTAGGTCGAGGTATTCAGGTGTGCAAATATTGCTCTTAGGCCTCCTTATGGCCTCAAGGAAGCTGCGCCACTACTTCCAAACGCACGAGATCACCGTGGTTACCCACATTCCGTTGCAACGGATACTGCATAACCCAGATGCAACAGGAAGGATCGTGGAATGGGCCCTGGAACAGTCAAGTTTTGGTCTAAAGTTTGAAAGTACCTCGACAATCCAGAGCCGAGTCTTGGCGGAGTTTGTTGCAAAATGGACCTAGATGCCCGACGAAGAGGTACAGGAGACTACTCTCCCTGGCGAGGAAACAAGCGGCAACTGGATCATGTACTTTGATGGGGCCCTTTTGGTGCAAGGCATCGGTGCCGGTGTGCTGCTTGTCGCACCCACCGGAGAGCACCTCAAGTACGTCATTGAAATGCACTTTCCCCGGGAGATGTCAACCAACAACACCGCCAAGTACGAGGGTTTGCTTGCCGGTCTTAGGATCGTGGCGGACCTCGGAGTTAAAAAGCTCACCGTCAGGGGCGACTCGCAACTCGTCGTCAGGCAGGTCCACAAAGATTATCAAAGCCCGTTGATGGAAGCTTAGGTAGATGAGGTGAGGAAACTGGAGGAGCACTATGACGGTATACAAGCGGAGCATGTCCCTCGGATAGAGAACGACATCGCCGACTACCTATCAAAGCGCGCTGCCCTCAAGCTACCTACGGAACCAGGTACTTTTGTGCTTTAGTTAACTCAACCATCCGTTGATCCGTCGACCGGGCAGAACAAGCAGACGAAGCTAGGCTCCGGCAAGCACTTCCCCACCGAGCTTCCCGGAGCCGCCGGCGAAGATGTTGCCGTGGATGCCGATCCTACCGCGGGACAACCGACTCCGACAGGACCTCAGGTCATGGCCGTGGAGGCGGCCGCTCCCGTGGAAGAAGAGATGCCTTTGGTCCTTGTCGTCGAGCCAAAGGCTCCGGCATGGGCGCAACACACCGTCTGATTCCTTCAAAGAGGAGAGCTTCCTGAGGAGCAGGAAGAGGCAGAAAGAGTAGCCCGCCGGTCTCCTCTGTACCAATTCGTTGATAACGTATTGTACAGAAAAAGACCGAATGGGCTGAAATTGAAGTGCATCTCCCGGGAGGAAGGACTAAAGCTGTTGGCAGAGATACATGGAGGCATATGTGGCTTCCACATAGGGTCGAGGGCCCTTGCCGGCAAGGCTTTCCGGCAAGGTTTCTTCTAGCCCACCGCCCTCCAGGATGCGACGGCACTAGTAACCAAGTGTGAAGCGTGCCAGTTCCATTCAAAGAAGCTCCATCAACCAGCTCAAGCCCTTCAAACTATCCCTCTCTCCTGGCCCTTCTCGGTCTGGGGGCTCGACATATTGTGCCCTTTCCCCCGTGCTGTCGGGGGCTTTAAGTACTTGTACGTCGCAATCGACAAGTTCACAAAGTGGCCAGAGGTGGAAGCAATGAGGTAGGTGACAGCGCAGTCAGCCATCAAGTTCTTCAAGGGACTAGTGTGCCGTTTTGGGGTGCCCAACAGGATCATCACCGACAATAGCACAAAGTTCACAGGCCACGCCTTCATGCAATACATTGAGGACCTCGGCAGCAGGGCTTGTTTTACTTCCGTGGCGCATCCACGGAGCAACGGCCAAGCGGAGAGAGCAAATGCTGAAGTCCTGCGAGGCTTAAGAACGAAGACTTTTGACAGGTTGCGCAAGAGTGGAAGGCGCTGGATTGATGAGTTGCCGGCGGTTCTTTGGTCGATCAGAACAACGCCAAATCGAGCCACCGGCCAGACACCCTTTGCCCTGGTTTATGGGGCAGAAGCAGTTCTCCCCACAGAACTCATATATGGATCACCTAGAGTGCTAGCTTATGATGAGCTTGAGCAAGAGCGATTGCGAAAAGATGATGCGACGCTCCTTGAGGAAGATCGTCTCCGGAAGGCTGTGAGAGCAGCACGCTACCAGCAAGCCTCGCACCGCTACCATAGCCGCGAGGTTCTTGCCCGGAGCTTTTAGGAAGGCGACCTTGTTCTTCGGCATGTTCAGTCGACCAAGAATTCCAACAAGTTGACGCTGAAGTGGGAAGGCCCTTATCGGGTAACACGAGTCACTAGGCCCGGCGCAGTCCGGCTGGAGACCGAAGATGTCATTCCAGTGAGCAACTCCTGGAACATCGAGCTTCTCCGCAAGTTTTACCCATAAGGCGCGGCTGCCGGGCCTCCCGGCAAGCCACCCTTTTGTACAAGCCTTGCCGGCAAGGCATGTAACCCTTTGTACAAAGCCAGGCGCAGACCCTGAGCATAAATAAACAAAGAGATGGCGCCCTAAGTTATAACATGCCTGCTAGGTCGAGTCTCTTCCTCGGTTAGGGTTGATAGTGCTTTGCAGCGGCTAACCCCTAGCTTAGAGGTCGAGTGCGCGTCTCTCTGTTCTTCTCTGTCTTCTTTGGTTCGCAGGACACATGAGTATTCTTGTCGAACTACTTTGGAAGAACGGGGATGGACCGGTGCCTGGGCCTCGGCAAGCCAAAGTTGCCGGGGGCTACAAGAGCAAGGGTCCATCTGCGGTAAGCCAAGGTTGCCGGGGGCTGTAGATCCAGATAAGTCTTCTATCCTCTATCATGCGTTTCGTTATGGACTGAGGTATGTGAAACCTCGTTTTATCCTTAGGCTACCGTGCTCCCCTCATTTTGTACCCTAGGACTCATCTCCTGGGGCTGAGTTTGGTCATGGTCACGGCAGCAAGGAAATGAAACGAGGATCCTAAGCCCACATCATCCCTGCCTCCGCCATGGGCGTGAGAAAGGACGAGCGAAGTGGGGTGACGGCAAGGCCTGTTGCCGGGCAAAAAAACGTTTATCTTAAAGATAACGAGGATTCACTCCTTGTCGTGGGTTCCGCCTGCGAATGAAAAACCCGGCAAACATCCCTTTTTCATTAAAAAATATCCCGTACAGGTACAGTTCATACGAAATAAAAAACATGAGCAAGGGGATTACAAGTTATAAAGTTAACAAAGGCCCGAAGGCTTACAAGACTAAAAAGAGATAAGGTGCCCGTAATCCCTTTCTTGTCCCTCTCCTCAGGAAATGGAACAAGAAAGGAGAAGGGCAAAAGGGGCGCCTAGGCGATCTACGAGTGGTATAAGACACCAAGAGAACATCTCGGTGGTTGTCCGAGCGGCGCCGGAGGAAGAGCTCGAAGATGAGGCGGTAGGACGTCAATACGCGACGAAGGCGTCGGTGCCCGCGTACTCTGACTTGACAGTCTTGCCGCCCGCCATCTTCCTCTTCCGCAGCCTCCCCACGCCAGCTGCCCAAGGAGGCGACGCCGAGAAGTTCAAGGAGCCGGCGACACGGATGATGGGGTCGCCGGTGCCACCCAGAGCGGTGCCCGACACCTAGTCGGACCCGTCATCTTGCCGCCCGCTACCCTCGTCGTCGCTGCCGCTGTCCTCCTTTTCACCCTCGCTCGAGGAGGAACCTTCATCGTCGGAGGAGCTCTCCATGCAGCACCTCACGCGAGTCCCGAAGTGCCCGAAGATCTTGACGGAGAGGAGGCCACCCTCCATTAATTTGAAATGGAGAGTGAGCCCCTCCATCAAGCTATGGATGCAGGCGAAAGTCTTCCACCCTCGGTAGAGGTACATGACATGAGGGGCGGGGAATTCGACATCGGCCCATGTTCCGCTGTTCCCACAACTCCTCATATGCAGCCGCAATGCCTGCGGTGGATCCAGCTCCATCTCCCGCGCAAACGGAGTGGGAGGCGAAGACGATGGCGCGGCGGCTGGCGCAGCCTGATGAAGAACTCACGAGGGTTGTCCCCGATGTGGCCCTCCACCGGAGGAGGGGCCACTGGCGGAGGCGAAGCCGATCTGCCGCCCCGTCCTCCTCTCCCTCGAGCGCCACGGCGGCCTCGACCTCGCCCCCTCCCCTCCCTCTAACAGGCGGCTCCACCGCCACAAGCTCTGGGGGAGGAGCAATGCATTGTCGAGCCGAGACCCTCGCCGCCACCGATGAAGCGTCACCACACCCCCTCGCCATGGCAAAAGAAAGGAGGAAGCACGAATGGGGAGAGGCAGATGGCGGAGGGTTGAGAGGCACCGTTCCCCCGCTCCCCTCTTTATAAAGGGGTGGGGTCGAGGCTCGGCTGCCCCCTCTCGGCCAATCCGGCCCGTAGAAGTGACAGCAAGCTGGTTGGTCTACCGCCCTCCCGCTCCATTGAAGGCGCGTGGGAATCAACCCACGCACGCGCACGACTTCCCACATCCCGCGCGCCTGTCATTCGCCCTGCATCGTGCATGCAGCGAATATGGCACAAGGGATAGGCGCAGTGGGACGCGTGGAACGATGGTTCCCAAGCGAGGGCAGTAAATGAGTAGCGGCCCTGCGGTCTCAAAGAGACACACAATCCGGCTCTTCACTGTCCACTGCGGGATGACGCCAGCATGCTTCCATCATGCGCGCTCACGACCCCCACGTCGCGCGTTCAACACGGGTCGTGTGGAAGCGCAGCGGACGGAGCAGTTACCGCCACAAAAATCCGCCCCAACTGCCCGCGCACCGTTCTGGGCCTGGCCCAACAACATGGTGTGCTTATGTAGGGCCGAGGCTTGGGGGATCCTATCGGTGTACAAAAGTAGGGGCTCTCGTTTTGACCCCTTTACTTGTGCACGGGCAGTCAGAGCCACCCGCCACGGCCACGCATAACAGGGCAGGAAAGGGAAGCCAGAGAGAAGCCGAAGGCACAAGACAAACAAAGCAATGACAAGGACCAAGGCCACAAAGATCGGATGGACGAAGCAGGTTTCCCCGGCAAGGACCCTTGCCAGGGCAGCCTCAGCGGCCTCGGCAAGACCCTTGCCGGGGGAGCTCGCCCCCACCAGCCGAGCGAGCCACCTTTGAGCCCACCAACGCTAGACAAACACATTGGGACAGGGCTCGGGAAGCACCTCCGTGGTGGCATGCAAATCTTTGTGAAGACAAAGAATAGTCAAGATCAAATGAGGATAGGAAGGCAACAATCCTCGGCAGGGTTCTTGTTGAGGAAGCCCATGAGACCCCCGGCAAGGTCCTTGCCGGGGATGACGGTGTGCGGCGCCAAGACCCTTGCCGGGTCACCCGGCAAGGCCCTTGCCAAGCGCGCCAGCGGGGCCACTGCCAGGCCCACACCAGCCATGTCTCCGCCGCCATTCGCATGCAACTGCCAACCCAACCAGCTGGGCAGGCACCTGCGTGGCAACATGCAGCTCTTCGTGGAGGCTCCACCACCGCACCACCTCAGCTGCCTGCCTGCCTACATGGCACCACATGCATCTCTGGCCAGGTCGTGTGTCAAAGCAAGGAGAAGCAGCGACGGATAGGACGGGCCTCGCTCCCGTCCCCGATAAAGTGAAGGGACACCTAAGCCTTACGTTAAATGCACTTTGTCCTGTAATACCAGCGATAAGCTCACAACACTGTAGCACTTTCCACCTCCTGTATGCCACTGTGGCAGCCCCTTTCGCCTATAAAAGGAGGCCCATAGCGCACTGGAGAAGGATTCGGCTCTTTCGAACCTAGTAGCACCCAGAGCTAGTTCAAGAGCTCCAGAACACTAAATACATCCACCAAAGCAGGATCGTAGGGTTTTACGCACCTTTGCCGCCCGAACCTGGGTAAATCCCCGTTGTGTTGTCTGCTAGTCCTGCTCTTCTCACGATCCAGCGCCCCGCACCCGTAGCAGGGATTCCAGTGATCCCATAGGTGTCGTTTCCCACCGACACCGAGGAAATGACATGTGCCTGATGTTGACTTGCAGTCCACCCGATCGCCAGCATAGTCAGAGTCTGAATATCCAATGAGATCAAAGGAAGAGCCCTTTGGATACCATAATCCAAGTGGTGGTGTGTTAGCTAGATATCGAAGGATATGCTTCCCAGCCTTATGGTGTGATTCCTTCGGTGTAGCTTGAAATGGGGCACACATGCAAACACTAAGCACAATATCCGACCTACATGCACAAAGGTACAATAAAGAGCCAATCATGGAGCGTATACCTTTTGATCGAAGTCTTTACCATTTTCATCAGTGCAAAGATGGCCATTTGTGGGCATAGGAATTTTGATGCCTTTGCAATCTTGCATGCCGAATTTCCTCAACTCATCCAAGATATGAATATGACATTGTATTGTTGACGAATCTGAAGACCTAAGAAGAATTTTAATTCTCCCATCGTAGACATTTGATATTCTTCACTCATCATATAGGCAAATTCATCATTGTAACATTGGTTAGTACAAAAAAGATAATATCATCAACATATATTTGGCACACAAATAATTCATCATCATATGATTTGGAGAAAAGAGTTGGGTCAAGTGAACCAGGTTTAAAGCCTTTCTTCATGAGGAATTCCTTCAGTGTGTCATACCACGCCCGAGGTGCTTGCTTGAGGCCATAGAGGGCCTTGTTGAGTCTATAGACGTGATCTGGAAATTTTGGATCCTCAAAACCTGGTGGTTGAGCAACATATACTTCTTCCTCAAGCTTACCATTGAGGAATGCAGTTTTCACATCCATTTGTTGTAAGATGATATTATGATGATTAGCATAAGCAAGCAATATGCGAATAGCCTCATGTCTAGCAACAGGTGCAAAAGTTTCATCGAAACCAATTCCTTCAACCTGTGCGTATCCTTGAGCTACAAGACGAGACTTATTCCTCACCACGAGGCCATTTTCGTCTTGTTTGTTGTGGTAGATCCATTTGGTACCGATGATGTTGTGCTTGTGTGGGTCTGGTCGCTTGACAAGCTCCCACACATTGTTGAGCTCAGATTGATGCAATTCATCTTGGATGGCTTGAATCCATTCGGATTCTATGAATGCTTCATCTACTTTAGCGGGCTCTGTGATAGAGACAAATGCAAAATGCCCACAAAAGTTAGATAAATGTGAAGCTTTTGAGCGCGTGAGGGGACGTAGTGCACGAATTTCATCGATGATCTTCTCAACTTGCACTTCGTTTGCAATGCGAGGATGTGCGGGTTGACGACTTTGCTTAGGCCCAGCAGTTTCTTCAGGACCGGTTTCTTCAGCAGCACCAACATGATTTTCTTCACGATCAGGAATGACTTCTTCGACAAATACTTCAGTAGGGATGACATCCTCAGGTGACATTTCATCTAGCACAAGAGGTAGGTGCTCTCTTGGCGAGCCATTAGTTTCATCACGCCGCACATCTACAGTTTCAACAACCTTGTGATGATTGATGTTGAAGACTCTGTAGATGTGCGAGTCCTTTCCGTAACCAAGCATAAAACCCTCATGTGCTTTCGGTGCAAATTTAGAGTCATGGTGAGGATCTCTAATCTAGCATTTAGCACCGAAGACTTTGAAATAACTTACATTTGGTTTCTTGTCAATGAGGAGTTCATATGAGGTCTTTTTGAAGAATTTGTGAAGATATACCCTATTAATGATGTGGCACACAGTATCAATTGCTTCAGGCCAGAAGCACTCAGGTGTCTTGTATTCATCAAGCATAGTGCGGGCAATCTCAACAAGAGTCCCGTTCTTGCGCTCCACGACGCCATTCTACTAAGGAGTATAAGGAGCAGACAATTCGTGGGCAATACCAAGCATATCGAGATATTCATCGAGGCCAGTGTTCTTGAACTCGGTTCCATTATCAATCCTGATATGCTTGATCTTCACACCGAAGTTAGTGGAAGCCCTTGAGGAACATCATCTGAAGACTTCCTGCACTTCATTTTTGTAAGTGATGATATGCACCCATGTGTAACGAGAGTAGTCATCAACTATGACAAAGCCATATAATGATGCAGAACTAGTGAACGCGGCATAATGAGTAGGGCCAAATAGATCCATATGAAGTAATTCAAAGGGAGGAGAAGTGGTCATGATAGTCTTCGCGGGATGCTTGGCTCTGGTGATCTTTCTAGCCTCGCAAGCCCCACAAAGATGATCTTTGAGGAATTTGACACCCTCGATGCCAATGACGTGCTTCTTCTTCGCCAGTGTATGCAAGTTCCTCATCCCAGCATGACCAACTCGTCGATGCCATAACCAACATTCTGAAGCTTTTGCAAGTAGACATGTGGCAGGCTGTGGTCCTGCAGAGAAATCAACAATATACAAGTCTCCTTTCCTAAAGCCTGCGAAGACTTTGGAGTTATCAGATTCCATTAGCACAAGGCAGCGAAATTTTCCAAAGACAACAACCATATCAAGATCACAAAGCATTGAGACAGACACAAGATTGAATCCTAAGGACTCAACAAGCATGACTTTTTCCATGTGTTTATCCTTTGAAATTGCAACCTTACCCAGAACCAATACCTTGCTTAGCGTAGGTGATATGCTTCAGATGAGATGGTGACAAATCAGTGTCCATCAACAAGCTCCTGTCACCAGTCATGTGATTTGTACATCCATTATCGAGGACCCACTCAGTATCTTTGGGTTGTTCATCCTACAGATGAATTAGTGCAACTTACGAACCCATATACTTCATCAGTGAAGAATATGATATCAATTTCATCAACAGTAACAGATATAGCAATATGAGGACGTGAGAAATGAATGATTCATTTCTTCATGATTAGCTTGTGTCCTTTCAAGCGCATTCAGGTCTCCAACAAATTCTTTAGATGATCAAGTTCGTCTGGAGACCTGACCCTGCATAAGAGATTAGTTCTTTTTCTTCGCCACCTACATCTGGAGGGGTGGTAAAGAGTTCAACATTCTGCGAGATCCATAAGACAATGATGTCATAGAGGCCAGTGCAGTTCGTTTCACAGAAGAGTGGTTAGGATAAGCATATGAATAAGCAGAGAAATTCTTTGAGGACTTATGAACATAATGGTTTGAAGAATAATGCACATATTCATGGCCCTTAGACATTCCCTGTGAAACAGAAGTGTTAGCACGATGACGTTCATATGAGGATTTTGATCCGTGTGAGGAATATGATCCACGTGAGGAATTTGGTCCATATGAGGATTTCGATCCATATGAAGATTTTGATACGTATGAAGAATTTGGTCTGGGGTTCCTATTCTTCATGGGTGGTGTCATGATGAATTCACCTGAAGATTTTCAAGGCACCTTTGAGGAACCCAAATTTTCTTCAAAGGGGGACTGTTCCTGCAGTTAGTTCCAACATATCGACCAAATACTTCACCATTCTGATTCTTGAACAGTTTATAGTTAGAGTCAAATGACTCATCAGAGGAATATGAAGAATCAGAGGTAAAGCCAGAAAAATTGCATGGGTTTACGGGACGTCCTCTCACAGCAACCCATAAGGTTTTGGGGTACTGCTTAGGTTTCCAGTAGGTCTCATCAGCATTGAGTTTCCTCTCAAAGGCAATACCCTCTTTCCTAGGGTTCCTGTTCAAGATCTGCTTTTTGAGCACATCATATAGAGTCCGACAACCTTTGAGGCTTTTGTTAATGCCTGTCACATACAATTCCTTCAGCCCTGCATTATCGTCAGTGACACATGTGGTATCCTCAGATGAGGAATTTGTAACCATATTTATAGTTGAAGAATTTGTAGCAAGAGAAGCATTTGAACATTCAGGTGATGAATTAGCAGATTCACGCTCAATGCATTTAAGACATGGTGGAATAAATTCTTCCTGAGTGGAACTGATCTGTTGAGCAAGCAATGAATCATTTTCCTTTTGAAGATCTTCATAACTCGCTTTTAACTTCTCAAGATCTTCCTTTCTCTAAAGAAATTCATAAGAAAGCTTTTCATGATCAGTTAAGAGAGTGTTATGATGATTTTGAAGGTTGTCAAACTTTGACTGAAGTTTTTGAAGACTATCAGTAAAAGCCTTAGTTCGATCCAATTCCTCACCCAACATATCATCGCTTTCATCTAGCATGTTTTGAACTTTTTCAAGAGCTCTTTGTTGTTTAGTGGCAAGGGAAGCAAGATTGACATAGCTAGGTCCAAATTCATCACCTGATTCATCATCACTAGATTCGTAAACGTAGCATTCTATTACCTTGGCACCCTTCACCATAAGGCATGGTGAAGAGGATGATGATTCAGGTGGGAAAGTCATCTCCTTGAGTGATTCCTTGAAGTCCTCAAACCAAGGATCATGACGAGTATGATGGCCTTCGTAGACCTCAGAGAGTCGATCCCGGATTAGCTTCGCATGGTTGAGATGCATGATGTTCCTAAACTAATTTTGAGACAAACAGGAGCAGATGACATCCTTTGCTGTGAGGTTGAGTAGAGTGTACTTGCGAATGTCATCAGCCTCCGCCATCTTGCATAGATCGGTAAGACCAATCTCAGTGATGGTCCACAGTTTGCTATTCATCGCCATGAGTCGCTTCTTCATCATGGCCTTCCACTTGGGATACTCATGACCGTCAACGATGGGTAGGACACACTCCTCATTCCTGCAGTCGACATAACTAAAACTCCAGGTGGTTAAACCAAAATCACACAGAACAAGGGACTACCTTGATCTGATACCAAATTAAAGTACATTACTTAACCTAGAGGGGGGTGAATAGGCGATTTTTATGAATTCTTCACTAAGGAATTTGAGGGTGAGGAAATTCCTAACCGAAGAACTACTTGCAGTGGAATAAGTACTCAGGTATAAGCAAAACAGAGCAACAACATAGTCATCATGATGAAATGAAAGACAAACACAGAGTACAGAAAGCGTAAACACAGGATAAGCAGGATGAAGACAATCAAACTGAAGAAATAGGATTGAGGAATTAGAGAAAGTCTTCAGTCAAAGTCTTCAAACAGTAATGATCAGGTACATCAACACATAACTGAGGAAATGAATGGGTTGAGGAAATAGAACCAGTTGGCTTGGTGAACACAATTATTTGGTAGACCATTTCCAACTGTTGTGACAGTTATACGTCTGGTTGGAGCAGCTGAGTATTTAAACTCGAGGACACACAGTCCGGACACACAGTCCTCACTATATTCTCCTCGAGCTAAGACCACACAAACTTCGCCCAACAGTAGTGGTAAGTCTTTATAGGTGACTTCCAAACCTTCACAGACTTGGTCACATGGCAATCCACAATTCTTCTTGGATGCTCAGACCATGACGCCTAACCGTCTGGAGGATACACAATCCTCAAAGGTAACAAGCATCGGTTCCACACAGGAACAATCTCTTCAGTGATGCTCAATCACTTTGGGGTTTGTAGTTTTGGGTTTGGGATTTGGGTTTTCCTCACTCGATGATTTTCGCTCAAAGTCCACGAAGGATGGGATGCTCTCAAATGACAAGTGTTAGTTTCTCTCGGAGCAGCCAACCAGCTAGTGGTTGTAGGGGGCGGCTATTTATAGCCTAGGGAGCAGCCCGACATGATAAGACATAAATGCCCTATTCTGATATGACCGTTAGGTGGTAGTATATTTTGGGACAGCTGGCGCGCATTATAGCAACGGTCAGATTTGAGGTTCGAATTCCTCAGGGCTATCATGTTCCTCACTGTGTAGGCAATCCGCACTGGCGAATTCCTAACTCCTCAGTTAGAACAAATTCCTCAGAGACCAGAAGATCTTCGTCTCTGTCACTGAAGAAATTGACCGAACTGATATGAGATTTCCAATGGCTTCACTCGAAGGATTGGGTAGGTGTAGGATTTTGAGATGAGCGTCACTTGGAAATTTGTTTCCTTAGTATTACCTAGACCCCCTTTAACAGTACGGTGTTTCCTATGACTCTAGAATAAGAAAATGAAACTACGAAAACAAAAGTCTTCACGCTTCAGATTCCTCGCATGAATATCAAGTCTTCATGGGCACACCAATTTCTTCACTTTCAAAGTCTTCAGGAGAACCAAAGTCTACAGCCGAACACATTCATTTTTAGGGGTCGACTTTCACTGTAAATATCAAACTCCTCATTGACTTATAGATCCCGTGTACACTCACAAACATATTAGTCCCTTAATGTATAACTCTTCAATACACCAAAATCACTAAGGGGCACTAGATGCACTTACACATACGTGCTTATGGAAAAGAACTTGCATGACATCTTTTGTCCTACCCTCCCATGGCAGCGGGGTCCTATTGGAAACTAAGGGTTATTAAGGCCTCCTTTTAATAGAGTACTGAACCAAAGCATTAGCACTTAGTGAATACATGAACTCCCCAAACTACGGTCATCACCGGGAAGTGTCCCAACTATTGTCACTCTGGGGTTTGCCGGATCATAACACGTAGTAGGTGACTATAACTTGCAAGATAGGATCAAGAAATCACATATATTCATGAAAACATAATAGGTTCAGATCTGAATTCATGGTACTCGGGCCCTAGTGACAAGCATTAAGTATGGAAAAGTCATAGCGACATCAATCTTAGAACATAATCGATAATAGGGATCAAGCCTATGATGGGATTACTCATGCACGGTGGTGAGCATCATGAAATTGGTGATGGAGGATGGTTGATGATGATGATGGCGACGGATTCCCCTCTCCGGAGCCCCTAACAGACTCCAGATCAGCCCTCCCAAGGAAGATTAGGGCTTGGCGACGGCTCTATATCGTAAAACATGATGAATCCTTCTCTCTGGCTTTTTTCTCCCTGAAAGTGAATATATAGAGTTGGAGTTGAGGTCGGTGGAGGTCCAGGGGACCCACGAGCCAGGGGGCGCAACCTGCACCCTCGTGGACAGGGTGTGGGTCCCCCTTTGTTGATTCTTTTGCCAATATTTTTTATTAATTCCAAAATGTGTCTCCGTGGAGTTTCAGGTCATTCTGAGAACTTCTATTTCTGCACAAAAATAACACCATGGCAGTTCTGCTGAAAATAGCATCAGTCCGGGTTAGTTCCATTCAAAGCATGCAAGTTAGAGTCCAAAACAACGACAAAAGTGTTTGGAAAAGTAGATGCGTTGGAGACATATCAACTCCCCCAAGCTTAAACCTTTGCTTGTCCTCAAGCAATTCAGTTGACAAACTGAAAGTGATAAAGAAAAACTTTTACAAACTCTGTTTGATCTTGTTGTTGCAAATTTGTAAAGTTAGAATTCAAGTTTTTAGCAAAGATTATGAACTAACCATATTCACAATAACACTTACTCATACCAATGGCATAATCAACTAGAGAGCTATAATAATAAATCTTAGATGACAACACTTTCTCATAACAATCATAATATGATATAACAAGATGGCATCTCGCTAGCCCTTTCTGAGACCACAAAACATAAATGCAGAGTAGAAGATCAAGGACTGAATAGACATTGTAATTCATGGCAAAAGAGATCCACTCAGAGTCACACTCAATGTAAATTAATAATAATGCATGCAAATGACAGCGGGGCTCTCCAACTGGTGCTTTTTAATAAGTGGATGATGACTCAACATAAAAGGAAATAGATAGGCCCTTTGCAGAGGGAAGCTGCGATTTGCAATGCTGCCAAAGCTCGAGTTTTGAAATAGGGATAAATAATATTTTGAGCGGCATACTTTCACTGTCAACATAACAACCAAGAGATCTCCATATCTTCCATGCTACATAAATTATAGGCGGTTCCCAAATAGAATGGTAAAGTTTATACTCCCCGACCACCAACGAGCGCATTCCATGGCTGGCCCGAACCAACGGGTACCGTCCAACTAACAATCCTGGGGGAGTTTTGTTTGCAATTATTTTGATTCGATTTGAGCATGGGACTGGGCATCCCGGTTACCAGCCATTTTCCCGTGAATGATGAGCGGAGTGCACTCATCGTGAGAATAACCCACCTAGCATGGAAGATATAGACAACCCTAGTTGATACATGAGCTACTCGAGCAAAACAGAATTTCATTTGAAGGTTTAGGGTTTGGAACATACAAATTTACTTGGAACGGCAGGTAAATACTGCATATAGGAAGGTATGGTGGACTCATATGGAATAACTTTTGGGTTTATGGAACTGGATGCACAAGCAGTATTCCTGCTTAGTACAAGTGAAGGCTAGAAAGAAACTGGGAAGCGACAAACTAGGGAGCGACAACAATCTTGAACATGCATTAAGATTAATCAACAATGAGTGCAAGCATGTGTAGGATATAAATCACCATGAACATAAATATCGTGGAGTCTATGTTGATTTTGTTTCAACTACATGTGTGAACATGTGCCAAGTCAAGACACTCGAATCATTCAAAGGAGGATACCAACCTATCATACCACATCACAACCGTTTTAATAGCATGTTGACACGCAAGGTAAACAATTTAAAACTCCTAGCTAATTAAACATGGCATGAGCAACTATAATCTCTAATTGTCATTGCAAACATGGTTCATCCATAATATGCTGAATCAAGAACGATGAACTAATCATATTTGCAAAAACAAGGTAGGTCGAGTTCATACCAACTTCTCCCATCTCAATCATTTCATCGTAATTATTGCCTTTCACTTGCATGACCGAATGGTGTGAATAATAATAATAGTGCACGTGCATTGGACTAAGCTGGAATCTGCAAGCATCTAATACAAAGGAGAAGACAAGGTAGTATGAGCTCTTCGTCAGATCAACAATAATGCATATGAGAGCCACTGAACATTTTCATCATGGTCTTCTCCTCTCGACCCCCAAAGTAAAGAAAAGAAATTCAAAGAAAAATAAAACTATTTACACGGGAAAGCTCCCAACAAGAAAAAGAATAATGGGAAATCTTTTTGGGTTTTCTTTTAGAATCACTACTGCAAGCATGGAAAGTAAACTAACTAAAAGCTAGAACTATTTTTTTTCTCAACATTTTTCAAGCACACAAGAAGAAAGCAAAAAAAGAAAATAAACTAGCATGGATAGTACAATGAAAAAGTATGAACACCGACAACTGGAATGAGTGTGTGAATATGAATGTAATGTCGGTGAGAAATATGTACTCCCCCAAGCTTAGGCTTTTGGCCTAAGTTGGTCTATGGCCACTTCTGGCCTGGCAGATATCCAAAGTCGTAGTCGGGGTTGTACTGAGATGCAGCCGCTACTGCCTGGAGAGCTGCAGCCTGGAGGCGAGTTGCCTCCATCCTCCTCTCGTATTCCTAGTTATAAAATATCTCTTGTTTGCATGAAAGTTAAAGAAAGTGGGAGCAGGGAGAGTGATATAGACAGTACGCCGTCTGTCAAAGATTAGTCGGTACTGGAGGAACTGTTCGTTCCTCTCAAGAAACTGATGGCGAACCATGTCATTGTAATCTAGATATGCAGGTGCAAACTCAATATCATGTCCATTTATTGGTACACGAAGATAATCAGCTAAACGAGTTGCATAAATTCCACCAAAAAAATCTCCAGTTTTACTATTAAGATGTAACCTCCATGCAATAATGGCCCCCAAGTTATATTGTTTATCACCCAATACCGCACTCTTGAGGACACTAAGTTCTGGAACGCACATGTGACAAACCACATCTTTACCATTAATGCATCTACCTATAAAGAGAGAAAAATAATCTATGGAAGGGAAATGAATGCTCCCTATGGTAGCTTGTGCGATTTCTCTTGTTTCTCCCACAGTGATAGTATCAAGAAAATCTTAGAATTCATATTTGCGAGGTTCACTAAAGTTGCCCCACTGTGGGATTTTACAAGCAGTGTTAAAATCTTCAAGGTCCATGGTATATGATTTATCATAGAGGTCAAATAACTCAGTGTGAGTGTTGCGCGTGGATGAAAATTTAAACCTTCTCACAAAGGAATCAGTGAGGTAATAGTATTGTCGGCGCTTATCTAATACGAAGTCTTCAAGATCATCATTACGTACATACGCATCAAATTCATCCTTGAAGCGTGCTTGGACCATAAACTCTTCCGACGGCCATTCACAAGGCCGCACTTGAGCTTCCCTTGGTGGTTGAAGGTCTGGCTCACATATCACGAGCCTTGGTTCCTGCTTCCTTGAAGAACCACCTTGGTCCATTTTCCTAAACATTTTTCTTCCTCTGAAAAATTTCTGAAATTTTTAGTGACTCAAAATAAAAGTGAACCAAACTCAACAAGATTGATAGCAACTACTCCCACAAGTGCCTAGAGGGTATATCATGCATTAAAACTAGTTTAGACCATATAAACTTGACATGCAAGCTCAAGAAAAGGGTCACCTTAGTAGCAAAAATTTGCAATAAATAAAGCACTAGAACAAAAATTAATTGGACCATTGGAGGAGTCACATACCGAAGAACAATCTCCCAAAGCAGTTTTGTGAATGGAGTTTTGAGCAAGGAGATCGAAAATGGTAGCAAAACGAGCTAGAACACGGGTTTGAGCTACGGGATGATTTTTTTGGAGCAAGACGAAGTGTGTGGGTGCTGGAATAAGTGGAGGGGGTCCACGTGGCACCCACGAGGCAGGGGGAGCATGCCCCAAGGGGTGGCCATGCCCTGCACCCTCGTGACCAAATGGTGGGTCCTCCTGGTGTGTTCTAAGGGCCAGAATATCCTAAATATTCTACAAAAAATCATACTCCATTTTCAAGGCATTTGGAGAACATTTATTTTCAAGGTATTTTTTTATTGCAAGGATAATTTAGAAAACATATAGAAAATAATGTTTTTGCTTTATTTAATTTAAATAATAGAAAGTAAAAAGTGGGTACAGAGAGTTGTGCTATCTAACTTCATCCATCTCATGCTCATTAAAATGAATCCACTAACAAGGTTGATCAAGTCTTGTTAACAAACTACTTCTGAATAACATGAATCCGGATAATTTTCGAATAACACTAGGCTACCTGAATGGGGATCTGCATGTCCCCAACAATAAGAATATCATATTTCTTTTTGACACTAGGAGGAATTCAAAACCTCCAATAGTAATCGTTGAATTTTTTCCGATAGAATTGATACCATGCACTTGAGGTTGTTTCTTCGGAAAGTGTACCATATGCTCATTACCATTAACATGAAAGGTGACATTGCCTTTGTTGCAATAAATAACAGCCCCTGCAGTATTCAAAATGGGTCTACCAATGATGATCGACATACTGTCATCCTTGGGAATATCAAGAATAACAAAGTCCGTTAAAATAGTAATGTTTGCAACCACAACAGGCACATCCTCACAAATACCGACTGGTATAGTGGTTGATTTATCGGCCATTTGCAAAGAGATTTCAGTAGGTGTCAACTTATTCAAATCAAGTCTATGATACAAAGAGAGAGGCATAACACAAACACCGGCTCCAAGATCACATAAAGCATTTTTAACATTGTTTCTTTTAATGGAGCATGGTAGTTGGTACTCCTAGATCTCCTAGTTTCTTTGGTATTCCACCCTTAAAGGTATAATTCGTAAGCATGGTGGAACAGCTTTCAATATCTTTCTTTTATTTGTAACAATATCTTTCATATACTTAGCATAAGGATTCATTTTAAGCATATCAGTCAAACGCATACGCAATAAGATAGGTCTAATCATTTCAGCAAAGCACTCAAAATCCTCATAATCCTTTTTCTTGGATGGCTTAGGAGGAAAAGGCATGGGTTTCTGAACCCATGGTTCTCTTTCTTTACCATGCTTCTGTCAGGACCGGATTTTTGGGATATAAATTTCCCAAAAATGGCCCTTGTGCTCACCAGCCCCAGGATTACTGTTAGCTGATGAGGCACCAACTTGATACAGAAATTCCAAGCAAAATATATAATAGGTAGTACAAGACCATTCTGGCCTATGAGTACAACAAATGGTTTCTAGTGGTTGATGGCGGAAGCGGTTTGTGGATCATCAACGTCTATGGGACTCCATTTCCCACAGGAACAGCTGACCAAGTTAACTCCTATCTCCGCGAGGCTGCTATCACCATTGCTTAGGTTCCGGGGCTGTCATCGCAACGCTCCTCTCCAAGCAAGAAATCTGGCCAAGACAATAGCCAGGGACAAGCCAGTGAGTACTTTGAATGTACTCGCAAACATTATGAACACGGGTATAATATAACAAACGATAATCATGCTTTGAAATATTCTATGATCACAACGTCAGTCATAAAAAAATAAAATCCCTGAAGCATGCAAGCAGGTTATTTATTTACAACATGAATATGCAATAACAGAGTAGTAATAAAATGCACCGATCGGGTGTATGAAGCGATGCCTCGAAAGGATAGTAAATAACGAGCATGCCTCAGTCGGGCGTCTGAGCGACACCGCATAAAGGGCTCATAAAGTAAATAAATAATAGCATGCCACAGTCGGGCGTCTGAGCGACACCACATAAAGGGCTTGTAAAGTAAAAATTAACCAGCAGGCCACAGTCGGGCGTCTCAGCGACACCACATAAGGGCTTATAAACAATAGAAATAACAAGCATGCCACAGTCGGGCGTCTCAGCGACACCACATAAAGGGATAATAAGAAAAACAATCACAATAAATATCCAGGAGGTAGAAGCGTCCCAGGGATACTCAATACTTCAAATAATATAAAGGGGTTAGTCCATAATAATAATAATCATAATCATCATAAGTCACATGTCATGATCCATGTTCTGGTTTAGTAGTTTCTCCTTCGAAGACCGACACTAAGACCGACACTTGACCCATCCCAGACTGTAGTCCTTAACCATGGACACAGCTATTTGAATAGACATAATCTCTGCAGAGGGTGTACTCTTTACCCACGAGTAATGGATTCCTTTAGTCCATCGGGACTAATTTCGTCTATGGTCTTTTAATTGAAAACATACCTGACTTGCACACACCAGCTTAACTTACCGGTGTCTGGAATCACCCACGACACCTGTCAAGCAAAACTCTAAGTGGGGAGGCTACAACCTCGCGTAGCATGGGATCAAATTTATATCGCGCGCTCTAAGGGGTGCCCCCCTCTCGGTCCCAACCGGAAACACCCATGCCCCCGGACCAGGTGGCCTGCCTACCAGATGCAGCCAGTATCTTCCACCATGGCCTCTCTGTATGGTGTGTGCCAAGAAAGGGGTTGACAACTTACTGAACCGTACCCCACCTGCGGTAGGGACAAGTGGTAGTACGAAACAAGTATGGGGGTTACTGGAACAAGACTCGATCTACGGTCGACTCAGGAGGTTTATAAAATCCCTGCATGGTATGTATAACTAATATATTTCAACCAACAGAATCACCACTCATTATACCTTCCTATGCCATACCGGACATAAACGTCCCGACGGAGACCTGAGACAAGCTCACGCCTACCCAAGGCAGAGGTTTTCCTGGGTTTCTTTCTGGCATGCATGCAAGGTATACGAGGACGATTACCATCACAAGTATATCCATTTCCAACAGCAAGGAAATCTCCGATATGCATTCACGCAAATGATCGCGTCACCACATAAAATAACGAGTTCTCCGTATTAAGGTGGTGTTATAATCGTGTCAACCAACACACAAAAATATTATGCCATGGTTCAGAATGCTTGCCTTCAAGTTGTGGAGGGGTGAGGTGCACTCCAAAACTTTTGAAAGTTATAATCTCCCCTCCAAATTCCTATTTTCAAAAATATTCAAATAACACATACTTTAAAAATAGTACAAAAACGTTGCTTGGAAAATTTTCAAATAAACATGAAAATAAACTAGACAGCATTTGGGAAACAACAGAAAAAGAATCAAGTCATTTGGAGTTTTATTTAAAAAGATACAACCAGTCAAAGTTTAGTCAATATTCTATTTTTAATAAAAACCAAAAAAAGAAAATGTTTTGAGGAGAATACGTTTTCGAAGCAGAGGAGACGTACTCGGGTCGTCTGCGCTTTCACTTAAAACACGTGGCGGCGGGGCTGGTCACTGACAGTGGGTCCCTTGGGCCCACTGGTTAGGTTTGACCAGTCGCCCGCATCTTCTCCCTCCTCTATCTGAACGAGGGCGGGGCTCCGGCGATCGCCGCCGATGAACAGCGGCTCCCCACGGGGATCCAAGGGCAGGGATGGATCCGCCAGGCCGGGGTGGTCCTCCCGGTGGTTGTTGGGTCGGCGGGGGTGAAGGGAGTCGCTGGCGGCAAGCTCCGCGACAGAGGTGGCTTCGGGCACGATTGGCTATTTGGTTTGTGGTGGTTCCCGACCGTGTTTGAAAGGCTGGGCAGCTCCGCAGGGTTGAGGGGAGGAGGATGGTGGCGTTGGACGGGCAGGGGAGTCCCTGGTTGCGACGAACGGCGATGGGGCGTGGCGGCGGACGAACCGGCCGGAGTCGGGGAAGACGGCTCCCCCCCCCATGATTGCTGGCTATGGGGGTGCTATGGTGGTGGCCTGAGGCTGCCTGAGTGGCTGGACGAGCCCGGGGTCCTCCTTTTATAGCGCAACGAGGTCGGTCCCGCGTCGGTGGATAAGGATGCCGGCGACTGCCGTTCTGTAGCTTGCACGGCATCGTGGCGGCGACGGGCGCTTGCGGACAAGCTGTGGATGAGCTCGGACTGCTCCACGGGCGAGCTGGCTCGTTGGTGTGGCTCGGGCGGCACCGACCAGTGAAGAGGTTGTCGGGGGCGGCGGTGGCGGCTTGCGGTGGCGGCGCTATAATGCGCCAGGAGGGGGCCAGGCGGCCCTGCGGCGAGGGAGGAGCCGGGTGCGTCGACTGGGAGAGGGGAGGGGCCAGAACGGGTGTGGAGGAGGCGGCAGCGGGACGCGGCGACTCGTGCGCATGCACGTGCAAAACGTGCGCTCTGTCCGCACCCAGAGCGTGCACACCAACTGCTCGGCGGAATGCCAGCGTGTGCTAGAGGGTTTGGATGAGGCTGGGGACTAACAGGCCTAGGTTAGGGTTTGAAATAAGATTAGTGGACATGGTGGTTGGGCAAAACAAGTAGGTCCATTGTGCATACTAAGACTCATGTCAAAACTAATCATGCCCATAAGGTGTTTGACAAAATGCCAAGGGCACTAAGGCATTTCTTGGGGTGGCCAAACTCTCCAGGCTAGTGTCTCTTTAGATGAAAAAGAGGGTGGTAAGGTCATTTGGGCAAAACCAGAAACTTGCTAGTGCAAGTTTTTCAAAACCTCAGTTCTGGACAGAAGGTAAATGGCATCATTGCATGCACTCAAAATCCTCCAATGGGTCCACTCTCCTGGACTTAAGGGTTTTGCAGGGTGGTCTATAAGCAGGAAAAAGAATCATGGGTAAAGGAGCAAGTTAACATATGGTTGCTGTATAAATCACCATGCTGGACCCGAATGAAAAAGAGGTTGATTCACTCAATTTTTTCAAAGGACATATCTGGGTTTTTGCATAAAGTTGAATAATATACTCCTATTAACATCCCATAATTTTGGTGAAAGTTTTAAAGAAATATTTAAATAGGTTGTAGTGCAAAAGTGAAATCTGACCAGATTTAAAAACTTGGTGTAGAGCTCAAAATCTCCAATGATTAAAGAATATTTTTGCATAGAAGTGATTTAGGGACATCATATGTCATCCCCAAATTTTGGTGGGATTTTTAAATAAATTTATCAAAGGGTTGCAGTGCAAATGGAACCCTAAAACTTATGAAAAACCATTTTAGAGAAATAAAGCTCAGGGAAAAATAATTATATAAATAATCCCACTGATAAAAGAATTGTTTTATTTGAGAGGGTAAACGAGTCCAACAATAATTGAAAAGTTTTTACTTGGAGTGGAAACTCCACAATATCAAAGGAAAGAAAGGTTCTGAGGTCAAAATAAATCCAGAAAAATGAAAATTTAAGTTTCCTGGCAACATTTTAATTAATAAAACAAGGTTAAATTTTTGGGGTGTCACAACTTCCTAGCAACGAAGTTTATCTTATCATAACTTTTATTCTTTGATTGCGGGTTATCAAGATCAACAACAGGTTCAATCTCTACATCATTGTGATTGCTAGGTTGAGCATCAACATGAACATTATCACTAGGTTCATGTTCATTACCAGATTGTGTTTCAGCATAAAAAATATAAATATCATTGGGATTCTCAGGTGACAGTTTCACTAGAAGCATGCAAAGTCCTATCATTTTTCTTTTTCTTTTTCTTAGAAGGACTAGGTGCATCAATATTAGTTCTATGAGAATCTTGCTCAACTCTCTTAGGATGGCCCTCAGGATACAAAGGTTCTTAGGTCATTCTACCACCTCTAGTCGTAACTCTAACAGCATTATCATTGTTCTTATTATTTAATTCATTAAGCAAATCATCGTGTGCTTTAAGCACTTGTTCTACTTGAGTGGTAACCATGGATCCATGTTTACTATTAAACTTAAGGTCACCTTTAACTCTAGACATAATCACTCAAGTGTTCAACCATATAAGAATTGTGTTTCAATTGTCTACCAACATAAGCATTGAAGTCTACTTGTTTAACAATAAAATCATCAAACTCATCCAAGCATTGGCTAGCAAACTTAGTACATGGGATTTCACACTTATCAAATCTATAGAGAGAATTTACCTTTTCTACCTGTGTTGGGTTATCAAGACCATGTATCTCTTCAATCGGTGGTAAATTCTTAACATCTTCACCTTTTATACCTTTTTCTTTCATAGATTTCTTTGCCTCTTGCATATCTTCGGGACTGAGAAATAGAATACCCCTTTTCTTCGGAGTTGGCTTAGGAGTTGGTTCAGGAAGTGTCCAATCATTATCATTCCTCAATATATTATTCAATAGTAATTCAGCATGCTCAATAGTTCTTTCCCTGAAAACACAACCAACACAACTATCCATGTGGTCTCTGGAAGCATCGATTAGTCCATTATAAAAGATATAAAGTATTTCATTTTTCTTGAAAGGATGATCAGGAAAAGCATTAAGTAATCGGAGAAGCCTCCCCCAAGCTTGTGGGAGACTCTTTCTTCAATTTGCATAAAATTAAATATTGCCCTTAAGGTAGCTTGTTTCTTATGAGCGGGAAAATATTATGTAGAGAAGTAATAAATCATATCCTGGGGACTGCGGACACAACTAGGAGCAAGAGAATTAAACCATATCTTAGCATCACCCTTTAATGAGAAAGGAAATAATTTAAGGATATAGTAATAGCGAATTTTTTCCTCATGAGTAATTGGCTATATTGTTCAATTTAGTAAGATGTGCCACAACAGTTTCAGATTCATAGCCATAAAAAGGATCAGATTCAACCAAAGTAATTAACTCAGGATCGACAGAGAAATCATAATTCTTCTCAGTAACACAGATAGGTGAAGTAGCAAAATCAGGGTCATATTTCATTCTAGCATTCAGAGACTTTTCTTTCAGCAGCTAACAATTTCTTAAGATCATATCTATCATTGCAAGCAAAAATTTATCTAGCAGTTTCTCATCCATAACATAACCCTCAGGCACAACAGGCAATTCATATCTAGGGGGAGAATCTTCATCATCAATATCATCAGTTTCAATAATTTCATTCTCTAACCCTAGCAAGTTGTTCATCAAGGAATTCACCTAATGGCACATTATTATCTAGCAGAGAAGTAGTATCATCATAAGAATCATGTATAGCAGAACTGGCATCATCAGTAACATGCGACATATCAGAATCAATAGCAGGTGGAGGTGTAGGTGTCGCAAGTTTACTCATAACAGAAGGTGAATCAAGTGCAGAGCTAGATGGCAGTTCCTTACCTCCCCTCGGAGTTGAGAGAAAAATCTTGGTTCTTTCATCTTTCAAGTTCCTCATAGTGATCAACAGATATAAATCCCAAGTGACTCAAATAATAGAGCTATGCTCCTTGGTAACTGCACCAAAAAAGGTCTTGATAATCCACAAGTATAGGGGACCACAACAGTTTTCGACGATAGAGTATTCAACCCAAATTTATTGATTCGACACAAGGGGAGACAAAGAATATTCTCAAGTATTAGCATCTGAGTTGTCAATTCACCCACACCTGAAAGTCTTAATATCCATAGCAAAATATTTAGTAGCAAAGTAGTACGGAAGTAACAGTAACGATGGCAAAAGTAATAGTAGCAGTTTTGTAGCAATTGTAACAGTGGCAACGGAGAAGTAACTAAGCAAAGATCAATATGTGAAAAGCTCGTAGGCAATGGATCATTGATGGATAATTATGTTGGATGTAATTCATAATGCAACAGTTATAAAATAGGGTGACAGAAAACTAGCTCCAGTTCATGAATGTAATGTAGGCATCTATTCCGAATATAGTCATACGTTATTATGGAAAAGAACTTGCATGACATCTTTTGTCCTACCCTCCCGTGGCAGCGGGGTCCTATTGGAAACTAAGGGATATTAAGGCCTCCTTTTAATAGAGTACCAGACCAAAGCATTAGCACTTAGTGAATACATGAACTCCTCAATATACGGTCATCACCGGGAAGTGTCCCGACTATTGTCACTCTGGGGTTTTCCGGATCATAACACGTAGTAGGTGACTATAACTTGCAAGATATGATCAAGAACTCACATATATTCATGAAAACATAATAGGTTCAGATCTGAAATCATGGGACTCGGGCCCTAATGACAAGCATTAAGCATGGCAAAGTCATAGCAACATCAATCTTAGAACATAATGGATACTAGGGATCAAACCCTAACAAAACTAACTCGATTACATGGTAAATCTCATCCAACCCATCACTGTCCAACAAGCCTACGATGGGATTACTCACGCACGGTGGTGAGCATCATGAAATTGGTGATGGAGGATGGTTGATGATGATGACGGCAACGGATTCCCCTCTCCGGAGCCCCAAAAGGACTCTAGATCAGCCCTCTCGAGGAAGATTAGGGCTTGGTGTCTCCGTATCATAAAACGCGATGAATCCTTCTCTCTGATTTTTTTCTCCCCGGAAGAGAATATATAGAGTTGGAGTTGAGGTCGGTGATGGTCCAAGGGACCCACGAGGAAGAGGGATACACCCAGAAGGGTGGGCGCGCCCTGCACCCTCGTGGACAGGGTGTGGTTCCCCCTCTGTTGATTCTTTCGCCAATATTTTTTATTAATTCGAAAACATGTCTCCGTGGAGTTTCAGGTCATTCTTAGAAATTTTATTTCTGCACAAAAATAACACCATGGCAGTTCTGCTGAAAACAGCGTCAGTCCGGGTTAGTTCCATTCAAATCATGCAAGTTAGAGTCCAAAACAAGGGCAAAAGTGTTTGGAAAAGTAGATGCCTTGGAGACGTATCAACTAGCAATGGGCCCTGATAGTCGGGTAAGAAATTATGAATCTTGCGTTGTTGGAGATGTGTGCTACAACACCCTTGCATGGACAAATGCAGGAAGGCAGAAAATAGTGCCGTCATGAGCACGGATACCTACGGTGATGACACAACTGAAATGTATGCTAACATAATAGACAATGTTTAGTTGCAGTATATCTCCAGTTTTGAGGTTCGTCGATGTGTGGTTCTGTTATGCTGTCGTTGGTACAACCTGTTTTCTAGGATCGCAAAACCCAAAGTTAATGATTATTTCAAATCCATCAATGTCAAGGTGGCGTACCACACTGATGATCCTTTTATTTTGTCAAATCAAGCAACACAGATATTTTTCTTGAAAAACACATATGCACGTACCGATGACTAGAGAGTATTACAAAGGTTTGAGCAGAGGAATTCATTTCATGAAGTTGCACAACAAGATGATGCTTACACTGCTCCTGATGAAGAAGATTCCACAAAAGTTCGTAGTATCTTTTAGGAGCATCACGTTAACAAGGCTGGCGAAAAGATTCCCTATTGGGCTGTGGACGTATGAGAGTTGATGGATAAGAGGCCAACGTTCGAGGACACTGAGGATGAAGAATAAGATGACACTAGGGGAATAACGATTCAGACTGATACACATGGCAAAGATGTTGACGTTGCTGCTGCGGATGGTGATTAGATTGCTTGTGCGTATTTGCCTATGAGAAGACGACCTTTTATCTACTATGTGAAATTGTGTTTGCTGTGACAACTAAAACCTCATGAAGTTGTTGTTTAGTATTTTGCTGTGAGAACATCACTTATTATGTATGTTGATTTGTGTTTGGTGATTGTATGATGACTAAAACATGATGGCATTTGTCATTGTCAAAACCGTCAGATCTCGGGCAGGGGGCCCAAGCTATGCATTTGAGGATCAATGGTAACAATGGACAAAGGGACACAATGTTTACCTAGGTTTGAGCCCTCTTAAAGGAGGTAAAACCCTACGTCTTGCTTGATTGTATTCAATGAGTATAGAGGTCACAAGAGTTGATCTACGTCGTAATGGCTCAAGCCTAGCTTGTCTAGCCTATGAATATGATGATCCTGCCTCCGGTCTAAACACTCCAGTTTATATAGACAACAGAGGGGCCTAGGGTTGTACAGAGTCAGTTTACAGAGAAAGGAAATAGCATATCTGAACACCTAATCTTGTCATTCACGCATACAGGAGTCCTAACTAGACATGAGAGGTGGTCTTCTTCCTTTATCTTCACAGCCCATCAGTCCAACCCATATTGAATAGGCCGGATGCCGAGGACCCCCTAGTCCAGGATGCCGAGGACGCCGAGGTGGTCTTCCTCCTTCCTCTTCACAGCCCATTGTTGTTTAGTTGTACTCATATTTGGCTGTTAAACTTGTATTTGATGACATAGTTTGCTGCTAGACGCAATTTACTCTACATCTGCGAATGTGAACGAAGCCAACCCACATGGCCTCTGCTAATTTAATTATTTATTAGCAAAAGGGCCTCTGCTATTTATTTATGAGCAAAAGAGGTTACCCCCGATTTCCGTTAATAGAAATTGTTAGATGTTCACAACACTACGCCCAGCCTACTAAATAGGTTTCATTCATTAGTAGTTTCAGCAAAGTGCTTAGGTCATAGCCACTGAATACATCACAAGTGCTACATAAACTGCAAATAAAGGGTCAATCATTCTATAGAGCACAACTATTTTGTCTATTATTTTCTGTCAAGGACGTTCAACAGCTATTTCTCGGCCATGATCAGAGAACTGCATCTTTAACCTTCTTCTCTGCATCTTCCACTTGTGTCATTCGTTCAGTTACTTGTCCACCACTCCAACCTGCCAGTATTGGGATTCCTCGGCTAACCAGATAATCAGCGTAGTTCCATTCCCCCACATCAGCAACTTCCCAGAAATACAAATCAGATGAATCTTCCCTTTTCTGCACGAATAAAATTAGAAGATCATCAACCAAAATATAAAAAATTAGCAACTGAAAGCAGGCAAAGAACACTTAAACATATTATTACCCCATGATCTGGGCATTTGTAGAAGACTAAGCCAGAGTTGAGGATTGTGGTTGAGACCCGACAGATGAATCTGCGTGATTTGCTACAGTGGCACCACACTAACGGCAGCGTGTTTCGATGAGCAACCGGCTGCGGTGCATGTGCCGGGGGGTGTGATGAGACCCACAGGCAATGGCCCGGGTGGCAAATTGGCGCATATCTGGTTGTTGCCGGCTGAAGAGCAGGTGGACGAGCCTCCATCGAACATGGTTGTTGTTGCCAGAGCTTGAATATGTCAGTTTCATTACTTGTAGAGTAGCACAACACCATATATAATCATAGTCTAGGTTTGGACTCGAACCATCTACAGGAGCACATCTCTCTTTTCTCTAAAACTCGGCAACGTCCCTTTACTGGTACACTAGCTTGTTCTGTACACCTTCACAAGTCTTTGATTTTCTTTTTCTTTTCTTTTGCGAGGAAGGAAGGAGGAGAAAATTAAGGGTTCCTGGGACTTGAACCCAAGACCTCTCAGTTGACAACCAAGGGTGCTAGTCACTTATGTGGGGAACGTTCCATGGGCGGAGGACGGAGAACGAACGCATTTTCCTAGCAATTTTAGTTGTGACGCAAGATCAAACGGTCGCAGTTTCAGGAATCTTATCTGGCAAACAAGCCCAGTTTTTCTTTTCTTCCTACAAAAAAGTATGCTACGTGATGTCGGCTTAGTCAACAAATGATTGTGCCTACCTTGACCATTGGGTTGACATTCAACGTCTGTCGTGTTTCTTCAGTCTCTTCTTCTTCCAGCCGCCAAAGCTAAATTAGCACAACAGGACCGCCTGCTCCCGCCTCCCACGGCTAGATGTGCTGCCGCGCACGCATCATGGCCACATCGCACCCTAAAACTCTGCGCATCATCCCCAACTCCTGCTCGTTCTCGTCCGAGGCCGCACCACCGTCCTCCGCCTTGGTTCGCTTGCTGTGGCGCCGCCCTCCGGTGTTGTCAACATGGTCAACAACCGAGAGGAATAAGGAGATGATTGTACATGGTGAGGATGACAATAGGGACCCACCAGGATCATGGCAGTAGGCAAGCAAGTGGCTCCTTTATTACAATAAAAAAGGGGTCAAGATCTTGAAGAAGGCGGTCCCAATAGAGTGGACCCCAGAGGCCGAGGCAGCGCTGCAAGATTTGAAGAAGTACCTCTCCTCTACCCCATTGTTGGTTGCACCCAAACCATAAGAGCCGTTGGTGCTGTATCTAGCGGCAACAAATCAGGTGGTTAGCGCCGCACTAGTAGCATAGAGAGAGGTCGACGAAGAGGCAGCAGCAGCGACAGAGTCAATGGATGGCGGGCTAGAACCCTCCCCGGTAGGGCCCGGTCCCGGCAAGATTGAGTCCCCGACAGAAGCTGACGCCAGTGCGACAGGGCCCACGCGACCGGGTGAAGTGACATAGAAGAAGAAAATGGTGCAGCACCCAGTTTACTTCGTCAGCTCCCTCTTGCAGGGGGCTAGGTCGAGGTACTCAGGCGTGCAAAAACTCCTCTCCGGCCTCCTTATGGCCTCGAGAAAGCTGTGTCATTACTTCCAAGCGCACGATATCACTGTGGTCACCCGCCTCCCGTTGCAGCGGATACTACATAACCCAGATGCAAGAGGGAGGATCATGGAATGGGCCCTGGAGCTGTTGAGTATCAGTTTAAAATTCGAAAGTACCTCGACGATTCAGAGCAGAGTCTTGGCGGAGTTTTTCGCGGAATGGACCTCGACGCCCGACGAAGAGGAACAGGAGACCACTCTCCCCGGCAAGGAAATGAGCCGCAACTGGATCATGTACTTTTATGGGGCTTTCTCGCTACATGGCGCCGGTGCTGGTGTGCTGCTTGTCGCACCCACGGGAGAGCACCTCAAGTATGTCATCCAAATGCACTTTCCCTGGGAGATGTCAACCAACAACACCGCCGAGTACGAGGGTTTGCTTGCCGGTCTCAGGAACGCGGCGGACCTCGGAGTCAAAAAGCTCATCGTCAAGGGTGACTCGCAACTTGTCGTTAGGCAAATCAACAAAGATTACCAAAGCCCGTTGATGGAAGCTTACATGGATGAAGTGAGGAAACTAGAGGAGCGCTTTGACGGTATACAAGCGGAGCACGTCCCTCGGACGGAGAACGACATCGCCGACTACCTGTCAAAGCGCGTTGCCCTGAAGCTACCTGTAGAACCAGGTACTTTTGTGCTTCAGTTAACTCAACCATCTGTCGAACTGTCAACTGGGCAGAACAAGCGGAGGAATCTAGGCTCCGGCAAGTACTTCCCCACCGAGATCCCCGGAGCGGCTGGCAAAGATGCTGCCGTGAATGCCGATCCTGCCGCGGGGCAACCGACTCTGCCAGGGCCTCAGGCCATGGCCGTAGAGACGGATGCTTCTGTGGCAGAAGAGATGCCTTTGGTCCTTGTCGTTAAGCCACAGGCTCCGGCATGGGCGCAGCACACCGTCCAATTCCTCCAAAAAGGAGAGCTTCCGGAGGAGCAGGAAGAGGTAGAAAGAGTAGCCCGCTGGTCTGCTCTGTACCAATTCATTGACAAAGAATTGTACAGAAAAAGACCGAATGGGGTGAAACTGAAGTGCATCTTCCAGGAGGAAGGACTAGAGCTGTTAGCAGAGATACATTGAGGCATATGTGGCTCCCACATAGGGTCGAGGGCCCTTGCGGGCAAGGCTTTCCAGCAAGGTTTATTCTGGCCCACCGCCCTCCAAGATGCAACGACACTAGTAGCCAAGTGTGAAGCGTGCCAGTTCCATTTGAAGAAGCTTCATCAACCAACTCAAGCCCTTCAAACCATTCCTCTCTCCTGGTCCTTCTCGGTCTGGGGGCTCGACATATTGGGCCCTTTCCCTCGTGCTGTCGGGGGCTTTGAGTACTTGTACGTTGCAGTCGACAAGTTCACAAAGTGGCCAGAGGTGGAAGCGGTGAGGAAGGTGACAGCGCAGTCAGCCATCAAGTTCTTCAAGGGACTAGTTTGCCGTTTTGGGGTACCCAACAGGATTATCACCGACAATGACACACAATTCACAAGCCATGCCTTCATGCAATATATTGAGGATCTCGGTAGCAAGGTGCGCTTTGCTTCCGTGGCACACCCACAGAGCAACGGCCAAGCGGATAGAGCAAATGCCGAAGTTCTACAAGGTTTAAGAATGAAGACTTTTGACAGGCTGAGCAAGAGTGGAAGGCGCTGGATTGACGAGTTGCCGGCAGTTCTTTGGTCGATTAGAACGACGCCAAATCGAGCCACCGGCCAGACGGCCTTTGCCCTGGTCTACGGGGCAGAAGCAGTTCTCCCCATGGAACTCATATACGGGTCACCTCGAGTGCTTGCTTATGATGAGCTTGAGCAAGAGCGATTGCGGCAAGACGACGCAACGCTCCTTGAAGAAGATCGTCTCTGGGTGGCTGTGAGAGCAGCACGCTACCAGCAAGCCTTGTGTCGCTACCATAGCCGCAAGGTTCATGCCCGGGGCTTTGATGAAGGCGACCTTGTTCTTCGGCACGTTCAGTCGGCCAAGAATTCCAACAAGTTGGCGCCAAAGCGGGAAGGCCCTTATCGGGTAACACGAGTCACCAGGCCCGGCGCAGTCCACCTGGAGACCGAAGATGCCATTCCAATGAGCAACTCCTGGAACATCGAGCATCTTCGCAAGTTTTACCCATAAGGTGCGGCTGCCAGGCCTCCCAGCAAGCCACCTTTTGTACAAGCCTTGCCGGCAAGGCATGTAACCCTTTGTACAAAGCCAGGCGCAGACCCTGAGCATAAATAACGAAGCGTTGGCGCCCTAAGTTATAGCATGCATGCTAGGTCGAGTCTCCTCCTCGGTTAGGGTTGATAGTGCTTAGCGGCGGCTAACCCCTAGCTTAGAGGTCGAGTGCGTGTCCCTCTATTCTTTTCTATCCTCTTTGGTTTGCAGGACACATAAGCATTTCTACCGAGCTGTTTGGAAGAAAGGAAACGGACCGACGTCCCACCCCCAGCAAGCCAAAGTTGCCAGGGGCTGCAGGTATAAGGATCCATCCACGGCAAGCCAAGGTTGCCGAGGGCTGCAGATCTAGATAAGTTTTTTTATCCTCAATAATGCATTTCATTATGGTCTGGGATATGTGAAGCCTCGCTTTATTTCTAGGCTACTGTGCTCCCCTTTCACCGTACCCAAGGATTATCTCCTAGGCCCGGATTTGGTCGTAGTTGTGGCAGCAAGGAAATGGAACGAGGAGCCTAATCCCAAATCATCCCTACCTTCGCCAAGGGCGTGAGAAAGGTTGAACGAAATGGGGGGACAGCAAGGTCTGTTGCCGGGCGAAAAACGTTGATCTTAAAAAAGTAACAAGGATTCGCTCCTTGTCGCGGGTTCACCGACGAACGAAAAAACCGGCAAACATCCCTTTTTCGTTAAAAACATCCCGTACAGGTACAGTTCATACGAAATGAAAAACATGAGTAAGGGGATTACAAGTTACAAATTTAACAAGGGCCCGAAGGCTTACAAGACAAAAAAGAGATAAGGTGCCCGTAATCCCTTTCTTGTCCCTCTCCTCAGGAAATGGAACAACAAAGCAGAAGGGCAGAAGGGGCGCCTAGGCAAGGTATGAGCAGCAGAAGGAGCCAAGAGAACATGTCGGCGGTCGCCTAGGAGAGGGTTGGCGGTCGTGGCACCGGAGGAAGAGCTAGAAGATGAGTCAGCGGTCTGTCAATACGCTATGAAGGCGTCGATGTCTGCGTACTCCGACTTGACAGCCCGCCACCCGCCTTCTTTGCCTTCTCCAGACTCCCTACGCCAGCCGCCCAAGGAGATGACCCTGAGAAGTTCAAGGAGCTGTCCCCTCCCCCGGCGGATCCCGCCGAAGGGGCGGCAGGTGCAGATGCTGCTGCTACCGCGCCCGCCCAAGCACGGGGCGTCCGACACCAAGTCGGACTCATCCCCGTCATCTGCCCCGCTATCCTCCTCATCACTCTCGCTTGAGGTAGTGTTTCTATTGTCGGAGGAGCTCTCCACGCAGCACTTCAGGCAAGTTCCAATATCTCCAAAGACCTTGGCGGAGAGCTGGCCGTTCTCCCTGAATTTGAAGTGGAGAATGAGCCCCACCGTCAAGCTATGGACGCGGGCGAAGGTCTTCCACCCTCGGTGAAGCTACATGACGTGAGGGGCGGGGAACTCGACATCGGCCTATGTGTCACTGTTCCCACAACCCCTCATATGCAGCCACAGCGCCTACAGCGGGTCCAGCTCCATCGCTCGCACAAACGGAGTCGGGAGGCGAAGACGACGGTGCTGCGGCAGGAGCAGCCTGATGAAGAACTCGCAAGGGTTATCCCCGACGTGGCCCTCCATCGGGGGAGGGACCGCTGGCGGAGGCGAGGCTGATCTGCCATCCCGTCCTCCTCTCCCTCGAGCGCCGCAGCAGCCTCAACCTTGCCCCCTCCCCCTCCCTCTAATGGCTGACTCCACAGCTACGAGCTCTTGGGGAGGAATGATGCGTTGCCTAGCCGAGACCCTCGCTGCCACCGATGAAGCGTCGCAATGCCCCCTTGCCATGACAGAAGAAGGAGGAAGCATGAATTGGGAGAAGCAGGTGACGAAGGATTGAGAGGCGCCTTTCCTCCCGCTCCCCTCTTTATAAAGGGGTGGGGGCGAGGCTCAACCGCCCCTCTCAGCCAATCAGGCCCGTTGAAGTGACAACGGGCGGGGCTGTCGACCGCCCTCCCCTCTCAATTGAAGGCGCGTGGGAATTATCCCACATGCGCGCGACTTCCCGTATCCCACGCGCCTGTCATTCGCTCTGCATCATGCATGCAGCAAACGTGGCGCGAAGGACGGGCACAATGGGACGCGTGGAGCGACGGTTCCTGAATAAGCGAAGTAAATGAGCAGCGGCCCTGCGGTCTCGAAAGGACACGCAAGCCACCTCTTTACTGTCCACCGCAAGATGACGCCAGCGTGCTTCAATCACACATGCACGCGCGACCCGCACGTCACGCCTTCAGCATGGGTCATGGGGAAGCGCAGCGGACGGAACAGTTACCACGGTGAAATCCGCCCCGCCTGCCCGCACACCGTTCTAGGCTTGGCCCAACAACGTGTCGCGCTTATGTGTGGCCCAGGCCCGGGGGCTCCTGTCGGTGTACAAATGTAGGGGCTCTCCTTTTGACCCCTTTACTTGTGCATGGGTAGTCGGAGCTATGTGCCATAGCTGCACATAGCAGGGCAAAGGGGGGAAGACAGAGAGAAGCCGAAGGCACGAGACAAACAAAGCAACGTCAAGGGCCAAGGCCACAGGGATTGGATGGACGAAGTAGGTTTCCCCGGCAAGACCCTTCCCGGGGCAGCCTCAGCAGCCCCTGCAAGCCCCTTGCCGGGGCAGCTCGCCCACACCAACTGAGGAAGCCACCCTCGAGCCCACGGTCTCCAAAGGCAACAACCACGTTGGGCCAGGGCTCAGGAGGCACCCGCATGGTGGTATGCAGATCTTTGTGAAGACAAAGAATACTCAAGATCAGATAAGGATTGAAGGGCAACAATCCTCGTCAAGATTCTTACCGAGGAAAACCCACAAGACCCCGGCAAGACCCTTGACGCGGACGACAGCGCGCCACGGCAAGACCCTTGCCGGGCGACCCGGCAAGACCCTTGCCGAAGGCGACAGCGGGGCCACTGCCAGGACCTCACCAACCAGATCCCCATCGCCATTCACATGCAACTGCCAGCCCAACCAGCTGGGAAGGCACCTACGTGGCAACATGCAGCTTCCAAGGCAACTCAGCACACACCTGCGTGGCGGCATGCAGATCTTCATGGAGGCTCCACCACCGCGCCACCTCAGCTGCTTGCCTGCCTACATGGCACCGCGTGCATCGCTGGCCAGGGCGCGTGTCGAAGCAAGGAGGAGTGGCGATGGACGGGAAGGGCCTCGCCCCCGTCCCCGATAAAGTGAAGGGACACCTAAGCCACACATTAAATGTGTCTTGTCCTGTAATACGAGCGATAAGCTCGTAGCACTGTAGGCCTTTCCACCTCCTGTGTGCCACTATGGCAGCCCCTTTCGCCTATAAAAGGAGGCCCATTGCGTACAGGAAAAGGATTCGGCTCTTCCGAACCACGCAGCACCCATAGCTAGTTCGAGAGTTCAAGAACACTCAATACATCCACCAAGCAGGACTAGGGTTTTACGCATCCTCACGGCCCGAACCTGGGTAAACGATCCTTATGCCGATTACTAATCCCGCTCTTCTCACAACCCCGCGCCCCGCAACCGTAGTAGGGATTCTTTTGATCCTGTAGGTGTCGTTTCCCACCGACAGTCATGCTGGGATGAGGAACTTGCATACACTCACGAAGAAGAAGCATGTCATTGGCATCGAGGGTGTCAAATTCCTCAAAGATCTGGGCTTGTGAGGCTAGAAAGATCACCAGAGCCCAGCATCCCTCGAAGACTATCATGACCACCTCTCGTCCCTTTGAATTAATTCATATGGATCTATTTGGCCATACTCATTATGCCACGTTCTCTAGTTCTGCATCATTATATGGCTTTGTTATAGTTGATGACTATGTGCATATCATCACTTACAAAAATGAAGTGCAGGAAGTCTTCAGACGATTTTCCTCAAGGGCTTCCACTAACTTCAGTGTGAAGATCAATCATATCAGGAGTGATAATGGAACCGAGTTCAAGAACACTGGCCTGAATGAATATCTCGATATGCTTGGTATTACTCACAAATTATCTGCTCCTTATACTCCTCGGCATAATGGCGTCGTGGAGCGCAAGAACAGGACCCTTGTTGAGATGGCTCGCACCTTGGTTGATGAATACAAGACACCTCAGCGCTTCTGGCCTGAAGCAATTGATACTGCATGCCACATCATCAACAGGGTATATCTTAACAAATTATTCAAAAAGACCCCATATGAACTCCTCACTGACAAGAAACCCAATGTAAGTTACTTCAGGTCTTCGGTGCTAAATGCTGTCTTAGAGATCCTCACCATCACACTAAATTTGCACCGAAAGCACATGAGGGTTTTATGATTGGTTACGGAAAGGACTCGCACACCTACAGAGTCTTCAACATCAATCATCACAAGGTTGTTGAAACTGTAGATGTGTCATTTGATGAAACTAATGGCTCGCAAAGAGAGCACCTACCTCCTGTGCTAGATGAAATGTAACCTGAGGAATCCATGAAGTTCAAAGCCACTGAGGATGTCATCCCTACCGAAGAATCTGCTGAAGAAGTCATTCCGGATCATGTAGAAAATCCCGCTAGTGCTGCTGAAGAAACTGGTCCTGAAGAAACTTTTGGGCCTAAGCAAAGTCGTCAACCCGCATATCCTCGCATTGCAAACGAAGTGCAGATCGATAAGATCATCGATGGCATCAATGCACCAGGTCCTCTCATGCTCTTAAAAGCTTCACATTTATCTAACTTTTGTGGGCATTTTGCATTTGTCTCTATAACAGAGCCCACTAAAGTTGATGAAGCATTCATGGAATCTGAGTGGATTCAAGCCATGCAAGATGAATTGCATCAATTCGAGCTCAACAATGTGTGGGAGCTTGTCAAGCGACCAGACCTACGCAAGCACAACATCATCGGTACCAAATGGATCTACAACAACAAACAAGACGAAAATTTCCTCGTGGTGAGGAATAATGCTCGTCTTGTAGCTCAAGGCTACACACAGGTTGAAGGAATTGATTTCGATGAATCTTTTGCACCTGTTGCTAGACTTGAGGCTATTCGCATATTGCTTGCTTACGCTAACCATCATATTATTATCTTACATCAAATGGATGTGAAAAGTGCATTCCTCAATGATAAGCTTGAGGAAGAAGTATATGTTGCTCAACCACCCGGTTTTGAGCATCCAAAATTTCCAGATCACATCTACAGACTCAACAAGGCCCTCTATGGCCTCAAGCAAGCACCTCGGGCGTGGTATGACACACTGAAGGAATCCTCAAGAAGAAAGGCTTCAAACCCAGTTCACTTGACCCAACTCTTTTCACCAAAACATATGATGATGAATTATTCGTGTGCCAAATATATGTTGATGACATTATCTTTGGATGTACTAACCAACGTTACAATGATGAATTTGCCTACATGATGAGTGAAGAATATCAAATGTCTATGATGGGAGAATTGAAATTATTCTTAGGTCTTCAGATTCGTCAACAATACAATGGCGTATTCATATCTCAAGAGAAATACCTCAAGGATGTGTTGAGGAATTTCGGGATGCAAGATTGCAAAGACGTCAAAATCCCTATGCCCACAAATGGCCATCTATGCACTCAAGAAAATGGTAAAGACTTCGATCAAAAGGTATGCCGCTCCATGATTGGCTCTTTATTGTACCTATGTGCATCTAGGCCGGATATTATGCTTATTGTTTGCATGTGTGCCCGATTTCAAGCTACACCTAAGGAATCACACCACAACGCTGTGAAGCATATTCTTTGATATCTAGCTCACACACCAACACTTGGATTATGGTATCCCAAGGGCTCTTCCTTTGATCTCATTGGATATTAAGACTCTGACTATGCTGGCGATCGGGTGGACCACAAGTCAACGTCAGGCACATGTCATTTCCTCAGACGATCCTTGGTATGTTGATCCTCGGAGAAACAGAACTGCGTATCACTCTCCACTGCAGAGGCTGAGTACATTGCTGCTGGATCTTGCTGTGCTCCAATTACTATGGATGAAGCAAACACTCAATGACTATGGCATCGATGTGAAGAATGTGCCACTCTACTGCGACAATGAGAGTGCTATCAAGATTGCTCACAACCCTGTTCAGCACTCGAAGACAAAGCACATCCAGATTTGTCATCATTTTCTTTGTGACCATGTGTTGAAGGGCGACATCTCCATCGACCACGCAAGCACTGAAGACCAGCTGGCCGATATCTTCACAAAGCCCTTGGATGAGAAGAGATTCAGGAAGTTGCGGTGTGAGCTCAATAACCTAGAATCTTTGAATGTTCTTTAAAAAGGACACACATTCTAACACTTATGCTGACTTGATGACTTAGATGTGCAACACACGAAGTAAGGCTTTTCTTCAATGAATGAAGACTAACCATCTAAGTGTGAAGAAATTATTGAAGAAATTGATTCTCAGAACCCTACGAGAGTTGTACGCGGTGTTTGAAATCAACTTTCTTATACGGTGGGTTACGCCACCAACCAAAGTTGAAAATCTTGAATTTGAGTTTTTCTTCATTTTTTTGAAATTCCTCAGTTTTTCAAATTCTTCAACTTTGCATTGTCTTCACTATTTCCGTCGTTGTTCTTCATTGAATATATATATATATATATATATATATATATATATATATATGTATAAATATATACAGACGGTCTATTATGCTAATATTAGCAGAATAACTATTCTGCACACCACTTCCGCACTGCACGCTGAACGCAAGTGCACTGCATCTTCTTGACAACGAGCACTGCAATATAGACTAGTGAACTTCGCGTCTGAAAAAACTGCACTTTGTGTTTTTTCGGTATTGTTTTCGCTCTAATTTTTTGATTGTTTATCGGAAAAAGGCGTATAATATACCGTTGAAAAGTTATGGATTAGGTGCAACTTTGCTATGTTGCACACTTTTCGAGATTCCTCGCGGTTTAAGAGCAGTTTCAAAAACGGCGCGGCGGATGACGAGTGGCAGTGAACGTATTTTCGTGATTTTTTCTAAACCGCTCATCGGAATAAAGCAAATGATATGTCGTTGGAAAGATATCGTCAAGGCGCATCTTTTTCATATCTATTATGTTTTCTAATTCGTTACGGTTTAAGAGTAGTTTCAAATTTACTGAATCGCGGAACTCTATTTTTCAATTTTTTTGAAATTTTAGGTACTGTTTTTGCTCCAGTTTTCTAACCGTTTGTCGAAACGAGACGTATGATATGCCGTTGGAAATCTATGGACAAGGCACAACTTTCATATGTTGAAATGGTTTTGAGATTCCTTACGGTTTTTAGTTAATTTTTAAACGGCAGCGGCAGCGGCTGTTTATTCGTGAATTTTTTACAAACGGCTGGTCGGAATAATTCAAATCATACGCCGTTGGAAAGATATCAACGAGACGCAACTTTTTCATGTAGAACACTCGCTCTAATTCCTCACGGTTTAAGAGCAATTTTAAAATTACCGAAAAGCGGACACCCTGTTTTTCGCGAGACCAAAATCGTCGTTTTGTTATGCATCGCACAGAAGAACGCACTGCTTCAAACTGAAAACCACACTGCAACAGACAGTCAAGTGAACTTCATGATTTCTTTTTGTGAACTTCATGATTTCTTTTTGTCAGACGTAAACTTTCTCACAGAAGTTTTTGTCGTCTTTTTTCAACTTTTTTTGAACGAGAGTGGACCGCAACACTTCCGAAATTGAACCGCAATACTACCAAAAGTGAACCTCACGAGTTTTTGTTGTCTTTTTTCGTACTTATTAATTTTTTACGTGTGTTGACCAAGCGAGTGGACCTCAGGGATTGAGCGAGTGAACTACATCTAATTTAGAAGCGAGCTTATTTTTTGAGATCTTTTTTGTTTTGTGTTTACCAAGTGGACAACAGAGGAGCTTTATAGCATATAGAATCTACACTCTCCACCAACCAAATCACGGTAAGGAACTGCAATTTTTATAATGAACTAATGCAGTGCACTTTTCAACAACAACAAAATTGAGTAACAGGGCATCCAATAGAACTGCATCACTTCATCCTTTGGGACCGCACGCGCAGGCCTGTGCGCCGTTGAACTCCACAAATGCATGTGAGCTGCACCCACACCAACAAAGAGCTGCATGCATTAACATGGTCAAACTGAAACATACAGCAAGATGACTACTAAAAAATGACATAACAAGATGAACTACTTAAAAAAAGTATGACACCGACCACCCCTAGTGCAGTGCGCTTGTCCCCTTCTTCCCACGAACAACAAGGAGATGGAGGAGAGAGCTGCAAGTGAGGTTCGTCGCCCAGACGCCCGGCGAGCTGCACGGCACAATCACCCGCACTGCATGTCACACTCGCCCGCACTGCACGCAGTGCTCGCTGAAAAGGGGTGACCCATCGGTTGCTAGGATGGTAGGACCTGCAAGCACATGCCGGCACCCGACAAGCTGCATGCCCTCTAGGGAGGGTGGAGAGGAGCATGAAACAGGATGCATGCATGTAGCAGTGATGCACCCACAAAACTACAGGAGATTGGCTACCTGTCAACAGCGAGCAAAACAGTTAAACACCTTCGATCCCCAATATGTGCAGAATTCACCACCACGAGAACCAAATTCAACAAGAAAGACGAACACAAGATGCAAGATGACCAAGAACCAACTCGATTTTGCAGAAGAGAGGTGCTCGAGGGGGATGCAGGATCTCGCCAGAGGAAGGACGACAAGACACCGAACGACACACACGCACGCCTACGAGCTGCGTGTCATGCTTGCCCAGACAGCAAGCTGCTATCGCCAGAACCTCGGCCCCAATGGACCTCCTTCATACCTGTCGGTCATCTTTTCTACATCATTTATCCTTTCTGCAAAAAAAGAGTAAAATGAACCTCAAGAGCAAACATTAGCGGACTACTCTGCACTTTTGACCTTTTTCTTAAAAAAAAGCAACAAAGACAGTAGACTGCAGGTGCACACGGCAAATCTCATCCCCGCGGGGATGCACCATGGAAGGAGAGCACCTTCAATCCTCCACTCCTCGTCAGTAAGTCAATGCAGTGCAGTAAAGAGCCCCAGCGGCGCGAGCGGGTGAGGCAGGAGCAAGAGGGTGGGCCGGTGCAGCTGGTCATGGCATTGGGAGGTCACGCGGGTCGTGACGAACTGAGCAGGAAGTCAAGGAGCGTTGAGCTCAACTTCACGGCCTACATGGCTCCGGTCGCCGGACTGCACGGCTGTGGCCGTCGGACAACAGGGAAGGCTGCAAAGCGATGCGCCCAGGCAGAGGGGGGTGAGGTCGGCCCTGACCTGCGGGACGACTTCGTCGATCTAGCTGGGATGCGCCACACCAACCACTCCACGCATTTGAGGCTGCCGCCATGGGGACGGGGTGCCCGTATGCTCACGCCGTATAGGGAGGTCGAGGGAGGCCAGCCTACGGCTCCACCGGATCCGGTGGTGATGGCCGCCCCTGTGGCCCGTGGCGGCCAGATCCGGAGGGATCCATCAAGCGGCAGTCGGTTTGCTGTGGGAGAAGTAGCCACCATTGCGCGGGATGGGGGCACTGCGAGGAGGCAGCCATGGCGGGAGGGGGGCCGTGGATCCGTCCACCACAGCGCAGAAGGTGATCGACGCCCATGATGCTCGCGGCAGGGCCGCGGCGGCGGCCTTGGCAGGGGCGGCGCGGTGGTGGCCTGGGGAGGGCCGGTCGTGGCAGATCGACTGTCGGCGCACTCCATGGTGGTGCAGTCGGAGGAAGGTGCGGCAAAGATGCGGGGGAGGGAGGTGGTGGTGCGACGAGGTGGATGGAGGTGGGGCGGCAGCGCGGGGGAGGGAGGTGGTGGTGCGGCACCGTGGAGGGAGGTGGCGCAGCGGCATGGTGGACGGAGGTGGTGGTGCAGCGTGGTAGAGGGAGATGGCGCGACGAAAGGAGGTGGAGGGATTGGGGTCGTGGTCGTGCGGGAGGTGGGTTGGGGTGGTGCAGGGCTGCGGGCACTGGCCGGCGACGGGTTGACCAGGGGAAGAAGGTAGGATAAGGTGGGAAGTGGTGGTGGGTGTGGGTTTCTGATGCGGTTCGGTTGAGTGGTGCGGGACGGTGCTGAAGTGTTAGCAGAATAAGCGTTTTTATGTGCAGAATAAAGTTTTAAGGGGTGTTGTTAGAATAGACCCACCCACTATATATATATATTTGGATCAGAATAGTGTTTATGTATAGAGTGGCACTATTCTAGTTTTAGGATTAGAATAACTATTTGGATCACGTCACGCCCTATATAGGTCCGATGGGGTGTTCCCGAACTCCGAACTCCCGAACTGGGCAGTGACAGACAAAAGAAAAAAGCCCACCCCACCTCTACTCCCCCCGATCCACAGATGCCCCATCTCCCGCAGCTCCTGCCCTCAACGGCAACGCGCCCGCCGCCCCGTCCCCAACCGGCGGCGCCGCCGCCACGAACCCCCCAACCACGACTCACCGTGAAGAAAAAAAAGAGAATCCCTCTCCCAACCTTATCCCCACGCCGTTCTAACCCGACACCCATGCCACCACCACCTCCCTCCCCGGGTAGCAGGCGCCGCAGCCGCCACCTACCTCCCCCGGTAGTGGGCGTCGTCGCCCACACCTCCATCCGCCGGCAGAAGCACTGCCGCCCCCATCTCCCTCCCCGCCAGACGCACCGCCGGCCCCAACTTCCTCCCCGGCAGACGCGTCGTCGCGACTCCACCTCCAGGCCGGGTCGCCACGCGCCTCCACCTCCCGGCTTCACGGTGCTGCCCCGTCGGCCTCCTCCGGCGGCCCCGTCGCCGTCCTTCTCCTGGAGCCCCGGCGGCTTCTGTCGTGTGCGCCAATCAAGCCACACGGCCACCCCCGTCGCCCTAGCATGCTTGCTTGGTGGAGACTAGGAGCAGCGACAGAGATGCCGCCCCGCGGCCAAACCTCTGCCTCCGCTTGGCTCCGTCCGCTGCAGCACACCGCCTCTCCCCGTCGCCCACCTGCCATGTTCATGTCCACAGGTGACCTTCTCTCCAAACGCGTACTGATCTTCCTCCTCATGTTGCTTCCAACTCCCCTCTTGGATGATCAAACTCTGTCACATGGAGTAGTCGAACTGCAAGCGTGTCTTTGCCCATTCCATAATTGTGCGCCTCGGCTTCTGGCGGTGCCACGATGAGAAACCAACTCATCCAATTTTGCAGGGTACTGATGAACTTCAGAGTGAATGTGGCTTAAGGTTCAGAGATGTACAGTATTTTTTTAGTACATTCAGACTGTTTTTTTCCCTGTTTTTCATTTCTTAGCTTCATAAATCTGAGACCAACATCCAATCAGTTGAAGCTTATAGTTTCAGTATATACTAAAATAAACACATTTTGACCGGTATACTCTGCATTCGTGTGAAATTATTTGAAATGAAGGAGACATTTGGCTGTATTGCCAGTTCAAGTTGAGTTCTCCCTGCAGATACTTCAATTTTTATTTCCATGTATTGAGTTCTCTTACATATTTCATATGATGATGCATCTCCCTGGATCATAGCTACACCTTACAAACAAGGAGGCTTTGAAAAAAAACCAGCATGTACAAACTTGAGTTAAGTTTCTTAGGCTGGCGTATCAATTTCTTTGTTAGTACAGCACTTCCCGAACAGCCTCTGCTGCTACTTCTTCACCTTCGTTGTAGCTAGCTGATGGTGCTTCTTTTCAGCAGTTCAAGCTACAAATGGAGTATTCCATGCAGCAACATTGACCCAACGGGCATACGATGGCCAACAACGGCTGGGTTTGGCGTGCGTCTCTCCGGCGTGCTGGGCGTGGTGCTGAGAGTGCTGCAATTCGAAGTGGCGGGGCATTAAATTTTAGAGATTGCTTTTTTAGTACATTCGGGGAAGTTGCTTTCTTCCTTTTTGCATTTTGTCTACGCACATACTTAGTTCAGGCTTCAGAGTGGTTCTGACCTTGGGTCCTCTCACCTGAACACTTCACCATTTGTAAAAGATACATAAAATGAGTGTCTTAACTAACATCAAAAATGAATCCAGAATAAGTAGGAAGACACCACAACCTCATCCACGGGTTCTAGTAGCTCAATCTTTTAAGAAAATACATTTGACACGAAGCTTTATTCATACAGTTGTAATAGTTTTTGAAGTAATTTTGTCACTTCTGTAGCTTTGCTAATTTTTTTGGAAATGCTTTGTTTTGCATAACAATTGCTTTGGCAGTAGCAAAAAGAAGTTTTCTCTGGTGGCAAGGGGCCATGCAGGCTATTTTGTTACTTGCAAGGGACCATGCAAGGACCTATCCAACCGCTAAACCACAACCGCTTCTGGTCCGGCCGCCATCAACACACACCGCCACGGCCTACTGCTGACACGATCGTGCCTCCCCGGTATCCTCTCTGTGAACCTTTTTTTATTTTCTAATCACTACTATGATGTGTGGACTTTTACAATTTTGAGGAGCTTGCGACTGAATCTCCTGTATATTTTTCTGTTCTTCGAAAGTGCAGAAGTCCAGGTTGTTCCCCGAGCAAACGTGCACCCTCAACTCTGTAGTGCCTGAGAAGCCACATGGAAGCCCAATCGTGCGTGCATTTGTGTCCCCTGAATTCGTCATGGAGGTTTTCATTAGTTTGGGTTGGTTTCTGGCATGCAAATTTCACTCACTACACGTTCACTCACAATAATAACTATCTTGTTTCAGATGCAGCGTCAGGCTGTTATAACAACTTGTGTAGTAAGTATATCAGAGTAGCTAGCTTTGTGGATCCTTCTCAGCATTGCCACTCGCCTGGATATATTGTCATTAATTTACTAATAAATCAAGATCCTCCTCACTGACAGGTCACTCCCCACTGCTCTACTCCGTGGCGGATCCTCCTTTGACCGGCTTCCACCACCACTACTGCAATACCTCCTGACTACCCCCTGCGTCACCGGCAGCCGCAGTGGTCTGCTCCTCCCGGATTGCACTCATCAGTAGGTCAAACACAAAGCTTGTGGCAGGTCGACTAAAGAAGTTGGAGCAAAAAAGGAGGCACAAAAAATTCATTACAGCATCATCCTTTGAAGAAAGAACAGAGAACGTCCAGGTGGTTGGTTTCCGTCCACTGAGAACAGTTTTGGGCTTTTGGCAATTGTTTTGCTTTCTTAAAACTGTTAGCAATTGAAACCAATGTCTTGGGTTTGAAAAAAGATATCTGTTTGCCCATTGCTGGAACCCTAGCTTTGAGCATGTTAAAACTTGCTTATGAGAATTGACCCCTATTTTCGTATTGTTTTTGCAGACCTTGGATTCAAGAGAAAAAATGTGTATAAAAAGGGGGTGAGTTCGAAAATTCAGGTGTAACGAACATCAAAATTCAAACCAAAAAAATGTAAACAAAAAAATCATGGAATTCAAAGAATAAAAACTATGGAGTTTCATAAAAAAAATAATAGCACATGAAGTTCATAATTCAGAAATTCTGAAGTTCACGCGTAGTACATACAGAAGAAAAACTATCAAATGAAAAAAGGGACCAAAGAGACCGTCGAGGCCATTTCACTTCAAAGAAAAAAATGCATAAAAATGTCACGACAAAATTCTATAAGAAGTTCGAATTTAAAAACCGAAGCAGGTCGACGTTAAAAAATGAACTTTTTAATATCTAAAAGTCAAATTGGAAGACCAAAAATTTGAGCAAGAAGTTCAAATAAAAAAAAGTACTTCAAAAAACTTCAAAACGAATTTTCCTTGTTTATAAAAAAAATCAGAGAAGTCCAATATTAAATAAGAGGAGCATTTAAAAAAGATTTTATAAAAATAGATTTCCCCCATTCTATAAAAACTAGAGGTTCAAATTAAAATAACGGTGTGGTTTATATAAAAAAAGGATTTTCGCCGTTACTAACAAATAAAACTAAGAAGCTCAAGTTTAAAAAATGGTGAAGTTCGATGTCTACAAAAAATCCAGATTTTTCACATTATAAAAAAAATAAAATCAGGAAGTTCAAAATTTTAAAACGAGGAAGTTCAAAAAACTCGATTTTCTCGTTACTAAAAAATAAAACTAAGCAATTCAAATTAAAATAACAGAGAAGTTCAAAGTTGATAAAAACCTCAGATTCTCGTTATAAAGAATAACTAATAAGTTTAAATTAAAATAAGGGAATAAAAAAATTTAATAAGATTTTCCCCGATACGAAAGATTAAACCAAGAAGTTCAATTTTTAAAAAACTGAGTAATTCAATGTACATTAAAAACTTAGTTTTTCTCGTTACTCAAGAATAAAACCAAGAAGTTCAATTTAAAAACGTGGAGAAGTTTGATATTTAAATTAAAACTTGATTTTTTTGGTTACTAAAGAATAAAACAAATAAGTTCAATTCAGAAAACGAAGAAGTTTGATGTTTCTAAGAAAATTACAATTTTCACATTTCTAAAAATACATAAAATAAATTCAAATACAAAACTTAGATCGGTTCGATATAGAAGTTCGATGATTATAGAAAACTCAGATTTTCTTCATTATTAAATAATGGAAACAAGAAGTTCAAAAATTAAAAACCAAGAAGTTCAACTTTTAAAAATTGAACGCTTCAAAATTTCATAAAAAAGGATTAAGAAATAAAACCAGGAAGTCCATATTAAAAAGATGGAGAAGTTCGATGATTATAGAAAACTCAGATTTTCCTCATTATTAAAGAATGTAAACAAGAAGTTCAAAAATAAAATAATAAGAAGTTCAACATTTAAAAAAAGAGCGCTTCAAAATTCATAAAAAAAGATTAAGAAAATCGGATTAAAAGTTCATAAAAAGTTCAATTATTTTCACGTAACCGAGAGAAGATCAGGTTGATAACTGCGAGAAGTTCATGTACTACATGGTGTGCATTTTGTATTAAAATAATAATAATAAAGCAAAGGTTAAAAGTTTTGTTGTTATAAGTTCAAGTACTTCGTCAGAGAAAGTTAAAAAAATTATTGCGAGAGGGATTTGTACAAAAGGAATATCATTTGTGTAACACTGACGAATGGATGAGAAAATTACAAACGAAAATATGTCACAGAAGTTCAACTGAAAACAACAGGAAGTTCAACTACTACAGTGGATGAATTTAAGATGAAAAAACTGTTAAAATCGTTGCGGGTATGAAAAAACGATCAACACGGGAAAGTTGCGTCTTCATAACAGCTTTCCACTGGTATATCAATTGCTCAATTCCGGTGAGTGGATGGAGAGTTATGAGCAGTGGATGGAGGCCTACGAGCAAAAAATTCACGTGAAAAACAGAGTGAAGTTCAGGTACACACGTCGAGAAGTTCAGGTTCTTCACGCGGTGCATTTTGGAAGAATCTGTTTCGCGATAGAAGGCAGAACGCATGATCCCGCCGTTTTCGAAATTACTTGAAAATGGCTACGAATCAGAGAAAACCATCAACACGAAAAATTTCGCATTTTCCGTAGCTTTTCAGCGGTATATTATTTGCCCCATTTCCATAAAGTTTGTAGAAATTACCGCGAAAATACGTTTTTCTCCATTTTTGAAACTGAGTTAAAACCATAAAGAATTGGGAGAAACAATACATACCAAAAAGTTTCGCATTTGTTCAAGCTTTCCAACGCCGTATCATTTGCTGCATTCGGACACACGGTTAAAGAATTAGCTCGAAAATACGAACTCGGTAGGACTTGGACCATTTTCTAAATTACTCTTAAACCATTCAAAATTAGAAAAAAACTTTAAAGATGAAAAAGTAGCGCATTTTCATAAGCTTTCCAACGCCGTATCATATGCCTCCATTGGATTAGCCGTTTAGAAATGACATCGAAAAAATGAACTCAGCTGTTCGGTTTACGAAATTTTACGTTTTTTCAAATTACTCTTTAACCATAGGGAATTAGAGAAAACTTTCAACATGTGGAAGGAGCGGTTTTCCAGCAGCTTTCCAACACCATATTATATGCCTCATTTCGATAAACGATTTAGAAATGTGATCGAAAATATGATTCACGTTTTTGTGCGAAGAAAAAACGGTTTTCAAAACTGCTCTTAAACTGCTTATATTTTGCCAAAAATTTAAGTTGGATCATCATATTGGTGTCCATAGCTTTCCAACGGTATATCGCAAGCCTCATTTGGGCAATGTTGGCATATGTTCAACCTAGTTCACAGGGAAGTTCAACGTATTACTAGCGGGGCAGGTCAGGTTGTGATCAGAATATTATTCTGATCCCGTGATCAGAATAGTGTTTATATATATATATATATATATATATATATATATATATATATATATATAGGATAAATGTTTCTGTCGAAACTGAGAGTATGTACATGTAGTATGTAGTATATAACAATGTTTAGGTAGTATATATACTAATATTTAGGTAGTATGTATCATATTTTGAGTATGCTCTTTTTTACGTACAAATATGTACGTATTTCACAAATATAATAAAAACTATGGACTCATATGCAATTTTTTCATGTAACTTGCTTTGAAATATCTTAGATATAGTATATGAACATATTTAAAATAATAAAATAGTATATATGGGACCACATGGTAGTATATGAGATATGTGGGGTAACTACCACCAGGTGGTAGGATGGATTTTCACTATATATACATATATATAGGGTATATATATATATGAGTTTATGTCCTCCACAGCATTCACTTATTGCTAATTCTTCAAGTTGTATTTTCTGCCAAGTGAATGTGATAGGACCCTTATCCCCCTCTATTGTAAACTCAACCTAGTCTTTCACAAATTTTTCATGTGCGTTCTATTTGAAACTCATTCAGATTCTTCACTGTGTCCTTGTTAGCTGAAGAAATTGCGAACGAAACTTTAAAATATTCTTATCTGAATTTTCGGCTTTTGCAGCTCAAACCGTTACGCATTCCACGATATACTCATCTATTCACCCACGATGTCACATGATCGCCACCTCTCAGTACGTGGGTGACACATGTCGCGCGAATGAGAAGGGTCAGGGGCACATTCGTCCAATTTCCTCGGACGAGCGGTTCTTCACCTCAGCTATAAATACCCCCTCCCTTCCTCACTTCATTTTTACTCTGCTTGACCTCACTCCCTCGCTCGAGTTTCTCAAAACCTAGAGCCACCACTACTTCCATCGTCACTAGTGAGGAAGAGCTTCACTGCCTCGACCTCGTCATTGTCGTACTCACATCGGATTCGGACAACTTCTCTCCTCCGCCGCTGTAGACGTCATCCTCCGCCAAGTTAGGGCGTGGAAGATCCAAGCCGACGATCTTCCAAATCTACAACTTTTGTTCGTCGTGTTCTTCATCAAGGGTACACATGTCTACTGCTGAATCACTAGGTTCTCATCAACTTAACCCATTTGTAGCATTCCTCGAAGAAAAGCTGCACACTTCTTCAGAGAACTCAATTGTTCAAATTCCTCAGCTGAAGAAAATGGTAGATGGTAAAAGGCCTCAGAAAGGAGGAAAGAAGCTTGAAGTCAATACTGCCTTTCAAATTCCTACTGACATCTATGCAGGGTACTGCATGCCTGATGAGGCTACTCACGGCAAGGAGACTAAAAATTAGCGCAAAGTGCGCATACAGAGGATTGAAAGAAGATGGGCACGAGAATTGAGGGAGTACAGATATGTCACTCCGAAATACATGAAGAAATTCACTCTTCACACTCCATGCTCAAGACCTCCTCTGGCACCTGGCCAAAGAGCTGATGCAACAAGCCTTGAACGTGGTGAGGATTATGCTGATGAATGGGCCAGGCGACAAGCTAAATTGGCCAAGCAGGCCAAAGAAGCAGTGAAGAAATTCAATAAGGATTCTGCTGTTGCCATTGCCGAGGCTTCTTCAAGCAAGAAGGCTATGCCAAAGAAGCCTGCCCGTAAACCTCCAACTTCCTCAGCAATGCCCTCACAGCCAAGATCTTCTTCAATGTCGTCACGGCCAAGCTCCTCTGTGCACCAAGGCAAATTCCTCAGACTGCCCCTGTTCCTCAAACTGCACAAATTCCTCGGGCTTCAAAACCCTCAGCTCCTCCGGCAAAATCCTCGGCACCTATGCATCTTGCCACTTGCCAAAGGACCACTGGCATATCAATTGCCTCAGGAGTTTCAGCAAGTTCTTCAGATCATCCTACTTCAACCGGTCCCACACTGCTGAAGACCAAGTCCACTGCTGGACGAGGCACTAGACCAAGTCCTCACAAGAAGCGGGTGGTCTTCCAAACTCCATCTGATGATGAGGCTAATGATGATGAATTAGCTGATATCATCAAGGACAAACAGCAGCGGGCCGCTAGAGCCAAAGGGAGTGTTGTGCCCCTTCTACTGAATCCAAAGAAGATCCTGGATTTCATCGACCTCTGGCACAAAGATCATAATGCTCCAATGCCAGAGTTGGGCCTCACTCCTGGACAAAGTCACATGGTGACGGTGTTCAATACTGAAGAAAAATGGAAATTTGATCAAGCCAGAGTGGCTAAGAAAGCTTAGTATAAGAAGCAGCGCTTTCTGAAAGATAATGTTCTGAGTCTTTCGCCTGAGCAGCTCATTGGACTTCAATCTGAAATCAAAAACTCAGTGATGACTTTGACGCCTACAAGGCAGAATGGCTGGGAGTCAAGGTCCTATTCATCAACATGGCAAAGAAATTCATGTGGAACCCCAGCTCAGAGAAAACTAGAACGCCCCGTATTCTAGCCCAGAGATCAAGGTGAAGTCTTCTGGAATACATCACTACTTAGCATAGAACAAACCAGCTCTTTATTACAATCTATTTGGGTACAATTATTACATCGGCATGGCGACACTATGCCTGCCACTGTTGCTCTATGCAAGCAGCAGAACAACATGATGCAGCGGAAGAACTCTACCAGTGGAACAACGACGACGGTGGTGAACTCCACTCTGCAGGGACTCTGGCTGGAACGCTTATCCTGGCTCGCACGAACAGAAACCACGACAAGCAAGCAATCAAATCCGGCATGACCTGCAAACTGGCATGACACGCCAGGTCAGTACATTGAATGTACTTGCAAGCTCACAACAACCAGAAGCATTCAAGACAGACAACAGCATGGCAATTACAGGTTAAGCAGGGATTATCATGATATCATCAGAACAATATAACATGAACCAGATACAGCTAACACAACATGAACATATTAATCCAACAATACTAGCATGCAACATGATGACACTATATGCACCACTTATTCTGCTCGGGTTTCTTGGTAACCGTCACATGCATCACTTACCAACCTCGGACATCACACGATCATCTCACGATCAAATCATACTTGGTATAAACAATACCATAGTGATCATTAAATGACCACAACACTACTAGGAAAAGGGCTATAGATGAGATGGACACTAATGGCGCACAAGGGAAGTAGTGCGCCACTACTATATACTAATGGCGCACCATTTGGTGATGCGCCATTAGTGTGGAAGACACTAATGGCGCACCGGACACAAGGTGCGCCACTAGTAATATATTGTTTTTCATTTTTCCATACATACTAATGGCGCATCCGAGCGAAGTGCGCCATTACTAGTTCTAACTAGTAATGGCGCACCAGCCACAGAGTGCGCCAGTACTGTATTCTTTTTTTATTCTTTTTTTTGCAAAACTACTAATGGCGCACCATGTCACAGTGCGCCATTACTTGTTTAAACTAGTAATGGCGCACTATGACACGATGCGCCATTAGTATATACATACATATATATATATATATATATATTTACTTTTTTGCAAAACTACTATTTGCAGGTGGTGTGCCATTAGTAACCTGGGACCCCAACAAGATATTTTGGACAGCCACACCTACCCACTCACTTTCCCCACTTCATTCCCTCCACCTCCTTCTCCAAGCTTGTCGGCTGCCTCCTCCTCCTCACCTCATTTGCACCATAGATTCATCAAAATTAAGTGGTGAAATTACCTTTTTTGATAGGTAAGTAAGGGGAAAGCTATCTTCATGTTGTAGATCTACTTTTTTTCTCCCTAGCTCGCTCCAACAACGTGCACATGCACTTTTTGTGGCCTAGCTAGATCTATGTATGCTTGTGGTGTTGCATATGTTTGTGGTGTTGCATATATGTTTGTGTTTGCAGGTACCGGTATTTGAAATGCGATAGTTGCCAATATTTTGCCGAAATGTTGATTCATTTCCGTTTCGGCGAGAATTTTGGCACTATGCATTCTTTTTGGTCCTATTTTTAGGGAAGGTCATGCCAATTTTTTTCTTGGTTCTAAAAACGTTTTGCTCTACCCCGCAGGCAACCATGGTCCGCACCATGACCGAAGGCATCGTGAATAGGTTTTTGAGCTCCGTGAAGGCCGAGATGCTTCAAAAGAATGAGACGGAGATAAGATGAACGTGTCGAAGATGCAAGCTGAAGAGCCTTATTGCGGACCCGGATTCCAGGCAGGTGCGGGCCCACCTGCTCTTGCGTGGTTTCATGGATGGCTATCGGTGGCAAGGTGATGAACATGACTATGAAGTCGTCCATGGGGGCCTGGCAAGAAATGAGGAAGGGCAACAAGACAACCACCGCGGCGAGGGCGGGCGAGAAGACGAAGAATCTCCAGGACATGATCACGACGGTGATGCTGTACACAGTCATCATGTAGAAGATGTCGTACATGATGATGAGGAAGATCAAGACGAAGGGCATGCTCATGAAGATGAAGATGCCGGAGCAGACGACGATGGAGGCTGGGTGCAGGACCCTCATATTCAAGAGCTGCTTCTCAAGCAGACGGATAATGCAAGAGCTGCCGCCCGAGAGAAAGCCAAGCTGGATCAACTGGAGATAGACGCGGTTACTCCATTGTATGAAGGATGCAGGCCCGAGGATACCCGCCTGAAAGAAACGCTCATGGCTCTGGAGATGAAGGTAAAACACAAAATGACTGATGCATGCTTCGACGAGAACATGTCATTCTGGCACGAACGTCTTCCCAGGGGGAACAAGTGCCCGACCAGTTTCGAGGAGGCAAAGAAAATCGTGTGTCCTCTGGATTTACCGCACGTGAAATACCATGTGTGCATGAACAATTGCATCATTTATCGGGACGAGCACGTGGAGTCTACCATATGTCCGGTGTGCGGCGTCACTCGATACAAGAAGAGGAAGAAAGCTCCTCAAAATCGGTGTGGTACTTTTCCGATCACTCCTCGTCTGCAGCGGTATTTCACGGACCCTAAGGTAGAAAAGCTCCTGCGTTGGCACGCAGATAGGGAGGAGAAGAAGCGGGAAGATGACGGAAATGATCCGGAGATAAATAAAAAAGACAAGATGCTGAGTCACCCTAAGGATGCGAGCTAGTGGCAAGCGTTGAACTTCGAATACCCAGAATTTAGGAAGGATCCAAGGAACATCGTGCTGGGCGCGAGCACCGATGGAGTCAATCCGTTTGGCAGCCAGAGAAGCACACATAGCACCTGGCCTGTGTTTGTGTGGATGTACAACCTTCCCCCCTGGTTGTGCATGAAGAGGAAGTACATTCACATGAGTATGCTAATTGAAGGGCCGAAACAACCAGGCAACGACATAAATCTGTATCTGGGGCTGCTGAAAGAGGAGCTAGACACGCTGTGGAAAACGCCAGCTAATACGTGGGATGCCGCAGAGAAAGAATATTTCCCTATGAGAGTTGCACTGCTCACGATGGTGCACGACTATCTCAGTTACGGATATCTCGCGGGGCAGGTAGTCGACGGATTTTCTGGATGCGTAAGGTGCATGGATGACACAACGTATCGCCAGCTAGATAGAGATCCCGGGTCTTCGAAAACCATGTTCATGGGACATCGAAGGTGGCTTCGCGACGAGACCCGTGGAGGAATCGCAAGGATCTGTTCGATGGTGAAACCGAACCCCGAAAACGCCCGCGTACGAGGAGCGGCGAGGAAATAGACGAGCTGTTGAAAAATTCGAAAGATTGCCCACTGCCGGGAAAGAAGCAAAAGGCGCCAGAGCCGGGAAAGAAGCGAAAGGCGCCAGAGCCGCTGCTGAAGGTATGGAAAACGAGGTCTGTTTTCTGGGACTTGCCGTACTGGAAGATCCACCGTGTGCCTCACAGCCTTGATGCCATGCATATCACGAAGAACATGTACGAGAGTCTGCTTGGTACCCTGCTCAACATGCCAGAGAGGACCCTCCCCCTCCATCCCCCTCCATCTCGATCCCACCCGCACGCTCCCCCGCTAGCTCCACTGCCGCCGACAACCCACCGCAACCGATCCCCCGGCCCCCCGCACCCTCCCCCGCTCCACCGCCGCCAACGGGCACCCCCCGCACCCTCCCCCGCTCCACTGCCGCCACCGATGATATTTTAAAAAATTATTACTGTTTTTATAAAAAATTATTACTATTTCATATTCATATTCATTTTCTAAAAAATAAAAAAAAGTGTAGACTACAATTGTTGTTAAACAACAATTATTACTGTTTTTATAAAAAATATTACTGTTTCATATTCATATTCATTTAAAAAAACATACTAATGGCACACCGACGGGGGGTGCGCCATTGCTATCTAATAAAAAAGATTTCTAATGGCGCACCGACGGGTGGTGCACCATTGCTATTATAAAAAAAAGATTTCTAATGGTGCGCCGATGGGTGGTGCGCCATTAGTAAGCTTCCCCCTAGCTATCCTCCCTCTCCCTCGCCAGATCCCCTTCGACCCTCTCTCCCTCGCCACCAGATCCACCCGCGCGCTGCCCTGACCCACGACGCCGCCGCCCCGACCCTCGCCGGACTCCACCCCCGCCGCCCCCGCGGCCCACCCCCACCGCCCCCGCACCCCGCGCCCACCCGCCGCCCCGACCCTCGCTGGACTCCACCCTCGCCGCCCCCGCGCCCCACCCCCGCCGCCCCGACCCTCGCCGGACTCCACCGCCGCCACCCTCGCGCCCCCACGCCCCCGCCCCTGCCGCCCCCGCGCCCACACACCCGCCGGACTGACCCTCGCCGGACTCCTCCTTGCCGTCGGCGCCGAGTAGCAACGCAGCACCGTACGCCCCACGACCCTCCTCCTCCCCTTGCCCCTCCTCCTCCTCCCCTTGCCCCCCGCCTGCGCAGCTGACGGCCCCTTCTCTGTCTCGCAGGGCAAGGTCTCCTACGCCTCTACGACACCGACGCCTCCACCGTCTACGGCGTCTGTGCCTTCTTCCACCTCCGGCCATCGCGGCCTCACCGTCGAGTAGTCGTCAAATTCGTCTCCGTTGAACCGTCCCCGACCACGCCGTCTACTCCTCTGTGACCGTTGTGAGATGCTCTTCAGTTTCCCCTCCTCCCCTTGGTCGTTTGCTTCCCGTAGCACCGCCCCTGTGATTAATGCTTCATATGATGTTCAATTTTTGCATAAGTTGAAGAAACAATAGTTCTACTGACAAGCAGAAGAAAGGATTGGGCTCTGGTCCAAATGATGTTTAACATGAATTTAACTAAACAAGAATTTTATGTTGTTGCTGCTGAAGATGAGTAGTTGTAGGAAGATGATGCAGAGTAGTTTTATGTTGTTGTAGTAGTTGTAGGATGTTATTGTAGTTGAAGTTGTAGGAGTAGATAATGGAGTACTGCCAATTTACTGTTAGTAAAGATGTTGAACACACAACTATTGTTTACTCTAGTTATAGGAGTAGTAGTGGTGGCCATCTAGTTGGACTACTACTGCTAGGACTTGCTCCAAATTTTAGGATTTCTTTTCTTTTAGGATTTCTTTTCTTCTAGGACTAGGTTTTTATTATTTTTTTGTTGTGATTGTTTTTTGAGCTCTTTCTTTTTCATTTCCTACTATCCTTATCCTAATTATCTTAAATTGTTAGATGTGTGTAACAGGATTAGATCTTGGATTTGCTAGTGGACTTTGGGAGTTTCTTTGCCAGCTTGGTGACTCCATATTTTTCACTATTTCAGCAAGTCTTTTGTAAGCATTAAACTTTCAGCACTACATCTTTATCTTATGTGTACATATGTTTGCTTCCAATTTCTATATATGTATTGCTGTTACTAAAAATGATGAAGCTCCTGTCAATTGCTATACATATATATGTGTATGATGATCCTCCTTTCCTGCAGTAGTATAGCACTTGCAGTAGTATGGCACTTGCAGTAGTATGGCACTTGCAGTAGTGGTGCCTACGCAAGATACAGCTCAGATTTGATTAGTTCCGTAAATTTGTATGACCACAGATTTGTATAGTTTCAGAGATTTGTATGACCAAAGATACAGTTCAGATTTGATTAGTTCCATAAATTTGTATGACCAAATATATATTTCAGATTTGTATAGTTTCAGAGATTTGTATGACCAAAGATACAGTTAGGATTTGAATTGTTTCAGAAATTTGTATGACTAGAGATACAGTTCAGATTTGAATTGTTTCAGAAATTGGTATGACCAAAGATGCTATTGTATATAAATGGGCTGCTATAGAACTATTCTTCATCTTTACAGTGTTGTTGTATAGAAATATGCTGAATTTTCTGCTCTGATTGTTGCTCAAAGAAATTTAGCAAAAAAATGGGGTCCTGGGAGACGCCGCTGCTGCTTGAGGCCCTTGAGAGGCCCTTCGTGTCGTGATGATTTTGCAGGTACCCCGAGAGGCCCTTGAGTTTGCCGGAATGTCGATTAACTTCCGTTCCGGCAAATTCGGGTACTCCATATGTCCTATTTTCAGCAAAGGTCATGCTGAAATTTTCCGTGAATTTTAGCATGACTTTGCTAAAAATCGGACATATGGGGTACTTGCTACTAATGCATGGGCCGGGGTATCTTAGTACTTAATTAAGTAGGATCAACTGCCCCTTTATTCTTGCTGCATTAAACCATAGGTGGCAATAGAGCCAAGTGATTAGGCCCAACTTAGAATTCTCCTCAGCATCGATAAACCCTAGATGATAAACCCAACATAGGTGGCAATAGAGCCAAGTGATTAGTGCCAAGTGATTAGGCCCAACCTAGGGTGCCTCGGCATCGATAAACCCTAAATGATGAAAACTTAACTTAGCATTTAGGGTGCCTCGGCGTCGACAAACCCTAAATGATGAAACCTTGGCTTTTAGGGTGCCTCGGTGTCGATGAGAACCTAAATGATGTACGCTTAGGCTTTTAGGGTGCCTCGGCGTCGACAAACCCTAAATGATGAAAGCTTAGCTTTTAGGATGCCTCGGTGTCGACAAACCCTAAATGATGAGACCATGATCTTGTTCCTTGATAGTAACCAACTTTTTGACCAAACTTTTTTCCTATTTAGAGCGAAACATGGCCCAAAACAATGAGGCCGGCGGTTCGTGCGGCAAGCAATTCTGGGAGCTGTCCCAGGAGTTGGAGAAAGAACATCACCGCTATGAGGACGCCGCGGAAGACACCGATCCTGAATACACAACACCTAGTGGCGTCGGGGATGACACCACTGATGGCGCCGCCGAGGATGCCACCACTGATGATGGCGGCGCACACACAGATGGCAGCCAATCGAAGAGGCAACGGAAGGACCAGCGCCCGAACGTGCTCGGCACCGTCAGGGAGGAATTTACTGAAGTGGACTCCGACGGGAATCTGACGGCGCCCAAACAAGTAGTCAAGGGGTACCCGGTTCAGCTTGGGTGCATTCTCCGGAGCACCGTCTCGATCAACACCAAGAACCTAAGGCATAAGGACCACGGGAATTTGCGCGGCCTCCTCTTCAAAAAGCTGCACGAACGATACAAGTTCCCCGCTGAGTTTGCAAACACACGCCTCTCAGGGAATAAAGTGAACAGTAACGCCCTCACCAAGATGAGCACAGCCCTGTCTACTTGGAGAAGCACAGTGAAGGCAATGATTGACAAAGGTGGTAGTTATGACAAGATCAAGGCGAAATATCCTTTGATGAGCGAAGATGAGTATAAGGAGTTCAAGATCAAGTGCGAGAGTAGCGCAACCTCCGAATCAAGTCAGTGGGGGGAAGAAATGCGGAAGTTGAACTTAGGGGTCCACCAACTCGGTCCCGGCGGTTACAGAGTGGCAGAGCCTATACGGGACAAGGAGGACGCGGAGCGTGCCAAGCAAGGCCTACCGCCCTGCTTCGAGAAATACCGTGACAAGCAGACCAGGAACTTTCTCAGGGCCCGGTACAAGGAGGACCCGGTAACAAAGGAGCTTACCACGGATCCAAAGATCAGGGCGCTCGAGCTTGTTCTGGTAAGGAATACACCCCTGCGTAATTAGCCCCATATGGTTGCATTCTAATTAATCCCCAATATTTCTAAATGGTTCACATTCCTTCCGCAGGACACTAAAAGGAGTAGCGCGGTGTCGTCTCAGAGCTCCCCTTTCGACACCCCTTTAAATAGGGCATTGAACATAATGAAAAACAAGGATAAGCTCAGTAAGCCGACGTCAGCTAGTCGTGTGGCCGACAAAGGCTTGTCCACAAAATGGTCGTCATATTATACCGCTGGTGGGCGAAAGGAGAAAAAGACCAGCTCGAAAAGCCAATCGCGCGAGGTTGAAGTACTCAAGGCACAAGTGGCGTGGATTTCGGAGCTTGTCCAAGAGCAAGTGGAGAAACAACTGGGAACGAAGCTCAATGCCATGGTGCCTACGTTGATTCACGGGCTGACGACGTGGATTGCGGACGGCCAACAGGGGCCTCCCCCGGTTCCCAACTTCACGGCCAGCAACTCGCACAGCGCGCAGGCGGCGCCATTGGTGTGTCCGGCGGCGCCATTGGTGTCTTCGGCGGAGGCGGTATTCGTGTCTCCGGCGTCGGCACGGGCATTGGAGCTTAATACACCCGGGTGTACGCCGGCCGGCACCTCGCTAGCAAGCGGCCCCTCCGTCAGTTGCACGCCCGCCGTTGGCGGTGCCTCGACATTAGCCGAGCTCGACAGCATCACGGTAACTAAGCCTCTCGGCCGATGACTTCATCTCCTTGCCTTTGACTGGGCATGCCTGACGCCCTACATGTTTTCACAGGGCGCCGCCGATGTTCCTTGCACTCTTCTGCACTTCGTGGGCGGCGAGTTGGTCGATGTCGCCAAGGGCAGAATCATTTAACTGGGCAACCCCATGTTCCACAGTAATCCGATGCCACCTAGAGTGTATAGGGTTGAAGTGGTTCGGGTGCTGCCATGCTGCGACAAGCTGTTACCTCCGATTCGACCCGCTGGGGCCAACGAAGAAGATGAGATGACCCTCAGCGCCTGCGTAAACTGGCCCCTACTTTGGCCGAAGAGCCAGATTCGTTTGGGGGCGGGGGACACCACCCCACAGACAAGACCGCCAGTCGTGCCGGCGCCAAGCCATGTCAAGAATGCCGCAACGCTACCGGACCTGCCGGACATCCCTATGCCAGACATCCCTATGGCACAGGATCCGGACACCCCTATGGCACAGGATCCGGATGACGATGACAACGATGACGGTACATTTACCAAAGTCGATAAGTACTTTGCCGAACATGGGTACGCTGACGAGTTCTGCGGGCCTCTTTCTCAAGAGCCCAACCAAAGACCGCGATCTAGCTGGTATGGCGGAGAAATCCAATTGCAACAGGCGTCGTCTGGTGTTCAGTTCTCAGGAGACGCCTCCAGCTCCCGCCTTCACCGAGCCTCAGATAGATGAGGTGCAAAATATTAACAGCCCCAACACGCTCAAGAAGGCGGTCTATGAGCAGAACTCGGTCCCATTACAGGAGATCAAGAAAAAGGGACGGAAACGAAAGACTAACAAGGGCGTCGGTGCGAGCCAGCCGGCACCGAGTTCGATCCGTGCTCAGGACGGGCCACCTTCACCTAAGGATATCTCGAGGAGGGTGCATGTGGCGGGTAGGGCGATGCTACCGCCAAATATGTTCAATGCTGCAACCGGTGCTATGCGGAGTCTGCACGACAGTGTTCTTTCTTTGGAGAAGCGGCGTCTCAGAGAGAATGATGTGGCATACCCGGTTTTCGTGGCCAAGGTGCCAGAGGGCAAGGGCTTTGTGGATGGCGACATCGGGGGTACGATCGTCCTGCGGTTTGATGACATCTTTGCTATGTTTAACCTTCATCCGCTGCACTACACCTTCGTTCGGCTGTTTTCGCTGAGTATGGAGATGCGGATCATTAGAGACAAGACCCCGGACATCGTGATAGTCGACCCCTTCTACATGCGTGCCAAGCACTTGAGCAGCGCTGGGGACCGCCAAGTTGCGAGTTCACACCTCGAAGGCGTCATTCTGGCAAACCCAGATAAGGATAACTTCCTTGTGGCTTACTTTCCCGAGTAAGTCATCCCTTAACCGCCCCGTAACATATGATTTCTTAGATTTCGATCGTTCTTTTTTTTCTAACATTCCGTGTTCTGTGCAGTGACACACATTGCACACTCATCCTCTTAAGCCCGAAATATTCCATGGCCACGTATTTCGACCCGAACCGTAACTCCAAGATAGACTACACAAATGTCAAGAAAGTTCTTGATGATGTTCTCCCCGGCTACGCCAAATCTGGAGGCACCTTCACCAGGGCAGTTCGTAAGTACGGCAAGCACATGTTCTCACACAATACGAAGTTCTGCTGCGTCAAGCAGCCGCCTGGCGGTCAGAAGGATGCCTACTACGCCCTCCATCACATGCGGGCGATCGTAAGGGACCATCATCACCTTCTGCTACCAGATAATCTCAAAGATTGGGCCGCGAGCTTGTCGGCAATCCAGGACGCGGACCTCAGACAAGAATTCTTTCGCATCCAGTCGGAGTTTGCGGACATCATCCATCAAGATGTCCTTCATACCTCGGGGCAGTTCTTCCTCAGATATCAACCGTCCAACAGTGAGATAGATGGAACGCTACAAATGCAGGGTGACAACGACCGCGATTTCATGACCATCACGACAGACGGCGGCTTCATCCACGCTCCTGTCCGATGAGTCGAGTCGAAAGTAGTGATGTGTAGTTCTGAAACATTGATTGGCTCATGTTGTAATTAAACTTTAATGAATTCGTATGTCTCTTTGGTTTGGACAGTCGTTCAACTTAGATGTAATCGATGCTATTTATTAGTAGGACCATGAATCGTGCTATTAATGTCTTGCTTTTCTCTTCCGATCCTTTTGTTGCATACTTACATATTGCTTATGTATTGTCTGTTGTTTGGCTTGTGCATAGAGATGCCGTCGTATGTCGTGTACAAGGGTAAGGTTCCCGGAGTCTACGACGACTGGGAGGAGTGTCGGAGACAGGTTCACCGTTTCAGCGGTAACAGTTACAAAGGGTACACCACTAGGGCGGAGGCCGAATCTAGATACGCCCGCTATCTAGCGGGAGAGAGGAGGGAGCGTTGGAGGAACCGGATGAAGACCAGTTTGATCGCGATGATGCTCATCGTGATGACCGCAGCTCTCTTCTATGTGATGGTAGTTTAGATGATCGATATCGACTTGTAATGTGAAGACAAACTCGATACTCACGGTCTTGAGACTTGTAATGTTTTATCTTTGTTCGGTCTTTTGAATTCGGAGACTAATATGATGAATTGTATTCGGAGACTAATCTTCTATTGTATTCGATGAATCTGCTGTTGCTGTGTGCTGCTGTCTATATTCTGTCCAATAATATATTTTGTAACCTGTGCAAAAATTAGAAAAGTAAAAAAAAACTAATATTCATACTAATGGCGCATCACCTCAAGGTGCGCCATTAGTATGCCAAAGGATACTAATGGTGCATCACTACAGAGTGCGCCATTAGTATGACAAAGCACATGGTTACGTATGGCCCCCCGGGAGGTATACTAATTGCGCACGGTGTTACATACTAATGGCGCGCTGTGTGGTGCGCCATTAGTATACCAGATACTAATGGCGCACCGGTGGTGCGCCATTAGTAAAAAATACTAGTGGCGTGATACTAATGGCGCACCAGTAGTGCGCCATTAGTAGGCAAAACTGGTGCGCCATTAGTAGCCCTTTTCCTAGTAGTGCAAGTAGCTCGTTTTTCACCAATGATTCTCGCACAACATCACGAATACACAACATCTCGGTATCCTCGATACCACCGTGATCCTTACGGCGATCACAACCACGACCAACACTTGGCCTCAAACCGTGATCCTTACAGCGATCACAACCACGGGTTGTCATTAATAAAGTTATTCTTATTACTGTTGACTCATGGTGTACCCTACTTTCGACCTGGGCCCTTATTCGCGGGCGCGACTATCGATAGATTTAATATACACTCTGCAGAGGTTAGTACACTGTACCCACACTATGGAACCCATGGCCTCGCACTCCCATTCGGGTGGACCAACGGCATTCCGACCAAACCGTTCTACTGCAATGACACTCTCCCGGCCACTCCGACTCACTCCCCTCTGGGCTAAGTCACTGGTGGCCCCGTGTCTACCTCAAGACACAACTACCACTGTTGTGGCCAAACATAAACGATCCCACACGGGGACATGAGCTCAAAACCAACTACGGGCACACAAGGCTTATGCCGTCCTACCTGATCAGGGTAGCCCCCGCACATAACCTTCTCTCGTTGGAGGCACCGGCGGGAGGCACGACAATAGACCACATTAGGACCGTCCCATACCGGCAAGCGTGGTTGCGCTGGTCAGCATCGATTCAGCGGCACCATGACTCAGCCAACAGTTGTTGATGTTCAATTTAATCCGGTTAACTTGAATGCAAATATGGCGAGCCATGATAAAATGCATGAACATGATATCAACATAATCATGAGGTTATCACATAACTATCCACCATATTAACAATAAATCATATCCACTGAGCATGGCATACTGACTGGCATGACCATCACCAGTACATCAACATGTACTACTAGCAAGCATAAATATATGAAAGGAAATACTAGCAGGTAGAACATGATAACAGAGTACAAGACAGCATAGCATAAAAGTGAACATGCAAATCTAAACATCACCGGAACAACGATAACCATCTTTTCAATAAGCAAACATTTAATAAAGATTCAAGTTGAAAACCATGGCTACTACATGACCATCATGCAAGTGTGTATTGTGGCTTGCTTTGGGTGGAATAAACCACCGGGAGAAAGTGCGAGAAACTCGCGGAACGAATCACCGGAAAACGTACTCTCTCAGAGGGGGCTGAATAAGGGCAAGGGCATAATGGTCATTTTCACAGTGTAAAACCATAGTGAAAGCATGACCAACAGAATGGGCTCGACGAAACAAAGAAGTAGGCTTTGGAATCACCTCATTTGGAGCTACGGTTAAAAAGTTATAGCGGGTTGAAGTTTAGGGACTATTCTGCAAAAATAACGTCACAACAAAGTCCCTGAGTGGATAAGGCAGAAACGGGTTTTCAGAAATACGGTTTCGGTCAGTGAAAACGTACTCACCAAAAATACGCTTCCACTTGCCACGTCATCAAAGGCGGGGCCGGGCGCGTGTGACGCTAACGTGCGGGTCCCACGGGCTGTGGGGCCCGACACTTATCCACGTGGGTCATAGCGCAGCGGCGGGACCAGCCGTCTGGGTCGCTGCCAGGTGGGGTCTGGGGCAACGCTGGATCCACCAGGCGCGGCGTCTTCTTCCTCCTCCCTCTGTCCCGATCGAGAAAGAGGAGGAGCAGGGGAAGTGCCGCGCCGGCGACGGCCTCGCTTGCTCCGGCCATCACCAACCGACCGGATGGCATCGGCAGGTCCGGGACGAAGCGCCACGTCAACTTGGGGCAGCAACGACAATGGAGAAGATTGCGTGGCGCAGGGGCTTCGCGGCGGCTGAGGACAGAGCGGCGACCGAGCGGGGAGCACGTGGCTAGGGGCACTTCAGCGACGAGGGGAAGGATTGGGGAGGGCCACCGGAGCATGGGGAGGACGTGGTTGAGGTCAGGGAGAGGAGGGGTGGCTCGGGTCGGCCGAATTTGAGCGGAGCACCAAGGCGAGGCTTCGGCCATGGGAGGGCAACGGGAGTTCCTCGAGCTCGGGGAAGTGGCTAGGCGGGACTAGAGGAGGGGCAGAAGGACAATGGTGAGCTCGGGGTCTCGGGGGAGGTCTTATATAGGCGGGGGAGAGGAGTGCCGAGCTGGCACCGCCGCGGACGAGTGTCTGGCGCCGCGGATGCTTGCTCGTGCGCTCGAGCTCAGAGGAAGACAACGCAGGAGGCACAGGGGCGAGCTCACGAGGAATATACGGCCAAGGGAGCGACAGAGGAAGAGGCCGAGCGCGATTAAAGCTCGGTCGGCCACAACACGCCCATGGGCGCGCGGCAATGAGCGCTGACGGAGGGGCTGACGAAGGGGGAGAGGGCTCCAGGAGGATGGCAATGACGCGGGCTATCTACTGGACATACTCACGAGCGCGAAGCCGAGGAGATGGGGAGGGGCCCGAGCAAGAAACCATTCTGGGCGCGCTCATGGCATGCCAAAACGGTGGTCACCACCAGTGCTGGCATGTGTGGGAGGCAAACAGATGGCAAATTTTGTCTAGGGCATAGTCCATCCAGGGGAGGTCTCAACTACAGTGCTAACTTGGTTAAACATGCTCTGGTTAAAAGGTTAGTGAGCTCTGAAGTTTACTGGTAATTTATCACGATTTTTGAAGCAATATAAAATGCACTTGCTTCACAATCGGAAAATATTGCCAGAATCAAAGATTTACTCATGTGCTCACATAGATGATTGGATGGGGCTGCAAATTGGTGGAGGGGGTTAATATGAGCACATTAAGGAGTGTGCAAAAATTCATCTCATTTGGATACTCCTATCAAGTACTTCCTTCACAAAGTCTTATGTCTGACAGAAACTTTGAAAATTCAGTGAGGAAGATAGGCTAGGCAAATAAAGTTGAACTTGTGCATGACGCAATTATTTGGACATATAAACATGCCCAAAAAGGTTGGGAGCCACTAGGAAAAATATAAATCACACTTCCTTCACAAAGTGCCATTCAGGGCATAATGGAAAAAGGAATATTGGGGAATTATTTTTGAACATGGCAATGAAAAGTTTTGCCATATTTGATCAAGATATGACCCAAACAAATTATTAGACATACTCACGACGTGGGCTATCTACTGGACATACTCACGAGCGCGAAGCCGACGAGAGGGGGAGGGGCCCGAGCAAGAAACCATTCTGGGCGCGCTCATGGCATGCCAAAATGGTGGTCCCCACCAGTGCTGGCATGTGTGGGAGGCAAACAGCTGGCAAATGTTGTCTAGAGCGTAGTCCATCCAGGGGAGGTCTCAACTATGGTGGTAACTTGGTTAAACATGCTCTGGTTAAAAGGTTAGTGAGCTCTGAAGTTTACTATAGGAAACTTTATCAGCTCAATTTGATCAAGAGGGAGCTGCTATGTGTCAAGTGTTATGTCTGGGGTGTTTATGCTAGGAAGGACTACAGTCCTGGGGAGTTTGGGAAGAAATGGACCAAGAATTACTGCAGTTGCTTCACAGTTGACCAAAATGGTCTAGAAACTAGATCATGATGGTGCACTCACATGGAGTGTCAACTTGATCTCAAATTGGGCAAGGCAGAGTCATTTGGTCATATGAAGATGCTCAAAAAGTCTCATACCATTTGGCAAAGCCAAACTGGTACTTGCTTCACAAACATCTCCTCTGGACAGAAACTTGGAATAATTATGGTGATCAAATGGATCAATTAAATGATGCCAAATTGGGTGGAGAGATGTTTCATGGGCATAAGAATGATCTGGTAATTTATCAGGATTTTTGAAGCAATATAAAATGCACTTGCTTCACAACCTGAAAATATTGCCAGAATCAAAGATTTACTCATGTGCTCATATAGATGATTGGATGGGGCTGCAAATGGGTGAAGGGGGTTAATATGAGAACATTAAGCAGTGTGCAAAATTTTATCTCATTTGGATACTCCTAGCTAGTACTTCCTTCACAAAGTCTTCTGTCTGACAGAAACTTTGAAAATTCACTGAGGAAGATAGGCTAGGAAAATAAAGTTTAGCTTGTGCATGAGGCAATTATTTGGACATATAAACATGCCCAAAAAGGTTGGGATCCACTAGGAAAAATATAAATGACACTTCTTTCACAAAGTGCCATTTAGGGCAGAATGGCAAAAGGAATATTGGAGAATTATTCTTGAACATGGCAATGAAAAGTTTTGCCATGTTTGATCACGATATGACCCAAACAATTTATGAGAATTATTTGGGAATGTTTGGAGTGATGGAAATATAGGTTGCTTCACAACCTAGGGCCATTTGAGTTATTCCTTTTATAGAAAAGGAATATTCCCAATAAAAAGAATATTGGGATTTGGGCTAGGATGAAAATGACAGGGTCTAGGGAAAGATTTGGGAATGGCAAGCCACTCTGGAAGCAAAGAAGAGGTCATCTTCTTCAGTTTCCAGACCATAAAGCCACGAAAAAAGAAAACTCAGGCAAAAATCTCGGAAAACAAAAGAAAAAAAGAATGGGCCAAAAATCAGGCTGTCACAAACCCTACCTCCTTAAAGAAATCTCGTCCTCGAGATTTAGTTGCTCAGGTAACAATTATGAATATTCTGACTTAAGGAAACCGTTTCCAACTCGGGTATCCTTTTTCCTTTATTGTTGTTCCGACTAAATTTTTATCTGACTCGCCCTGAGTGGTTTGCTTTACAGTATCCACTTTCTAACAGATCTTACCTGGCTTGGTCATGCTTATATAGGCTCCAATTTCTTTTTAGATCTGCTGACTAGCTGAGTGTGATTTAATTATCACGACTGAAATATATGTCCGCCTCACAAATCCAAAAGTGATTTCCGTTGGGTGTGCCACCCGACACTAACAACCTTTCATGTAATGATGATCAGAATTTTCTGATAAAAAACTCAAGCTCTGACTCATTGCATTGGGTTTCTCCACTAAATGCAAGTCCTTTATGTTCCAAACAGTGAGTTAAAACATAACCGTTTCCTGATAGATTCTGACTCATCGCAGAAGTTTCTGAATCATCTTAACCGGTTCTACTATCGTCAGTATCGGATCCGTACCAAATATTTGATTGTCTCCTGTCGCGGCCAGCATAAAGAGTTTGGCCTGTATGATAATATCTACAGACTTGGCTGACGATGGTTCTGACGAAATTTTTTGTTCACGACAGGCTATCCATGATGATTCATATAAGTGAGGACTCAGGCTTCCAGACTGTTTTTCCTCATTCTGATTGCTCATGCTATAGGCATATCCATGTGGATCAATACTGACTTAGACTGTCCTGGAGATCTGCACTATGGGGGTCGTGTACAATTCTCATACCTGCATCACTGGTCTTGCTCCTTCATTATTGTTTTTTTGGTCTGGATCTTTGGCCAAAAGAGCTGGGCCATATTGTTTCTTCGTATGACCATAGGTACTGTCAGTGCAATTTTTTCGGCAATCGTAGCTTATCCATGTTTTTCTGACAGGGTAACCCATTAAATGGCAGGTTCAACACCTCTCATTTTCTGATCGTTGGGAAATGATCATCCTAAACCCTTGCAAGAAATCGGCAAATAAATCAGTAGCCACCAGAACGGTCTTTACAACTCAAATCTGGGACATTACTGGAATAACTCAACCACGGCTCAGGATGGCCGAAAAGCAGCTCAGAGCATGAAACTCAACAGCTTCACGAGACGGCCGAAAAGCAGCCCAGACTCGTGACAGTTGTTGAAGAGAGAAACAAAAATAGGCATCCACCCCGGATAGCTAGAAACAGCTCAGATCACAGGTGTGGTGCCGTCATTGGAGAAAAGGGGACAAGGGCTCATCAGGATCATTTTCCAGTTCACAAGTACTTGTATGGAGCTCATTGATGTCGTCAATCCTCATAATCCTTTGTCACACTGCGGTGCATACGTGCTTTCTTCTATTAACCATCCTCATGTGGTTGTCAGATCCTCATCCGAGTGACTTGTAAGATCTTGATGGTATGCTCATTGCATATATATGAGGACCTGATTCCGAGACAGACGTGTATTCTGACTGATTCTTGATTCTGACCAAAATGTTGCCGATCCGATTCTTGGGATTCACTGCCATATGCTGTCAATTCAGAGTGTACTACCTTGTACCAATGTCTTACTGAGGAATATTTGCTGGCTTGTGCTCGAAACTTTCATCGGACAGCTTGCTGAAGAAAACTGGGTATCGTGCTTCAGAAGCTTACCCCCTTAAAGACTTTGCTGGGGAAAGACTTGGTACCTTTTGCCGAAAGTCTTCACGGTTGCTTACTGAAGAAGACAAAGTACCTTGCGCGAGAAGTCATCCATGTATCGTACTGAGGAAGATAGATGGATCTTTCCTTGGAAACTTCTCTAGTATTTTGCGAGGGAAGGTTGGGTTGCTTACACCAGAAGCTTCTTATTGTGATATGCGGACCGATTTCCACATATATAACCATCTCAATATTTTTACTATTGATTTCTTGCATGAAACGGGGTTTTGCAGGACTATTCTCCTTTCTGAGTATATGCCATATTTTTGCTTGCTTCCAGGTACATCGAGTTCCAAAATCATCCTCAACGAAAAATTAAACTTGTATCTGAGCCATACCTTTGATAATATTCTGCCAATCTTGCACACAATTTATCTTCTTGCTGATTTAATCATTTTGTTGTGATGAGTGCACGCTATTGCAAACTTGATACTGACGGTCCACCGAAGATTTCTTCTGCATTCAGATGAGATATTCCCATTTTCATTGCAGTCTGCTGATAATTCCATTTTGCTCAGCTAAGTTTCCAAATATATTCATTCCTTGCTTGTTCTTCGGGTCCAGTGTCGGCTGACGAGCAACTTTAATAGGGGAAAACTTTGTAACACCGAAGGCCCAAATAAAGGAACAAAAGAAATGACTAAAATAAAAGCACACAAGCATACTACTAATATAATTAATCAAGCAATCACCACGTATTACTGCTACTCACACAATCATGTGCATGCACACCTAAGCACACAAATTTCGCGGAATCTCCGGTACTACGATCTAACATGCTGTGACGATGTGCACGAGGACGAATAAAGGTGTGGAAGAGTTGGTGTAAACAAAGCTACACCAAGTGCTAGCTTAGCTAGGTGGCAACCTGAACTAGCTCGGAGGCGAGGACGTACTCGGTAATCATGTAGTGGGACATGAAGGTCGCAACTACATTATTATCAAGCGGACGGAAAAAGATCCGCACTCGCCCAAGAAATAGGATAGCGGGGAAAAACTGAGGCTGTTGACATTGCCCTTTCTTGATAACTAAGATCATTAAGGGTTGCCAACACGACAAAATAAAAGAACGATCCGGGATAGAAACATGTCCATCACCGAAATGATAGGCAGGATGGAAGGAAAGACATCGGTGCGATAACTGAGCACCATTTTTGCAAACAGTGTCGGGATCACATGGCATCACTCTGCTGGGACAGAAATGACACCAAACACCGAAGGAAGAGGAACTGGAGAAATGCAAAGGTTGAGTTGTAGTGGATCCGAACCGATCCCAGCTACACTCACCAGATAAATCGTTATCACAACTAAGTCTATATGCATGCTATGCAACAAACAAATGCAACAATCAAGTGCAACAAACCAACTGGGGTCCATACTACCGCTTTCTAACGTTCGCGCGGTCTAGGGCGTCCTACAGCCAGACCTGCTCTGATACCAAGCCCGTGGCACCCTGGCTCAGAGAAAACCGAAACGCCCTGTATTACAGCCTAGAGATCGATAATACGTCACTGCTTAGCATAGAACAAACCAGCTCTTTATTACAATCTATGTGGGTACAATTATTACATTGGCACATCGACACTACACCTGCCACTGTTGCTCTATGCAAGCAGCAGAACAACACGATGCAGCAGAAGAACTCTAGCAGCGGAACAACGACGACGGTGGTGAACTCCACTCCGCAGGGACTCTGGCTGGAACACTTATCCTAGCTCGCACGAACGGAAACTACGACAAGCAAGCAATCAGATCCGACATGACCTGCAAATTGGAATGACACGCCAGGTCAGTACATTGAATGTACTTGCAAGCTCACAACAACCAGAAGCATTCAAGACAGACAACGGCATGGCAATTACAGGTTAAGCAGGGATTATCATGATATCATCAGAACAATATAACATGAACCAGATACAGCTAACACAACATGAACATATTAATTCAACAATACTAGCATGCAACATGATGACAGTATATGCACCACTTATTCTGCTCGGGTTTCTTGGTAACCGTCACATGCATCACTTACCAACCTCGGACATCACACGATCATATCAGGATCAAATCAAGCTTGGTACAAACAATACCATAGTGATCATTAAATGACCACAAGGAGCTTAATTTTTACCCATGATTCTCGCACAACATCATGAATACGACCAACACTTGGCCTCAAACCGTGCTCCTCACGGCGATCACAACCACGGGTTGTCATTAATAAAGTTATTCTTATTACTTTTGACTCATGTTGTACCCTACTTTCGACCTGGGCCCTTATCCGCGGGTGTGGTTATCGATAGATTTAATATACACTCTGCAAAGGTTAGTACACTGTACCCACACTATGGAACCCATGGCCTCGCACTCCATTCGGGTGGACCAACGATGTTTCGACAAAACAGTTCTACTGCCATGACACTCCCCCGGCCACTCCGACTCACTCCCCTCTGGGCTAAGTCATGGGTTGCCCCGTGTCAACCTCAAGACACAACTACCACCGTCGTGGCCAAACATAAATGATCCCACACGGGGACATGAGCTCAAAACCAACTACGGGCACACAAGGCTTATGGTGTCCTACCTGATCAGGGTAGCACCCGCGCATAACCTTCCCTCATTGGAGGCACCGGCGAGAGTCACGACAATAGATCGCATTAGGGCCATCCCATACCGGCAAGCGTGGTTGCACTGGTCAGCATCGATTCAGTGGCACCATGACTCAGCCAACAGTTGTTCAAGTTCAGTTTAATCCGGTTAAATTGAATGCAAATATGGCGAGCCATGATAAAATGCATGAACATGATATCAACATAATCATGAGGTTATCACATAACTATCCACCATATTAACAATAAATCATATCCAATGAGCATGTCATACAGACTGGCATGACCATCACCAGTACATCAACATGTACTACTAGCAAGCATAAATATATGAAAGGAAATACTAGCAGGTAGAACATGATAACAGAGTACAAGACAACATAGCATAAAAGTGAACATGCAAATCTAAACATCACCGGAACAACGATAACCATCTTTTCAACAAGCAAACATTTAATAAAGATTCAAGTTGAAAACCATGGCTACTACATCACTATCATGCAAGTGGGTAGTGTGGGTTGCCTGGGGTGGAAGAAATCACCGGGAGAAAGTGCGAGAAACTCGCGAAACGAATCGCCGGAAAACGTAGTCTCTCGGAGGGGGATGAATAAGAGCAAGGGCATAATGGTCATTTTCATAGTGTCAAACCATAGCGAAAGCATGACCAACAGAACGGGCTCGACGAGGCGAAGAAGTAGGCTTTGGAATCACCTCATTTGGAGCTATGGTTAAAAAGTTATAGAGGGTTGAACTTTAGGGACTTTTCTACAAAAATAACATCACAACCAAGTCCCTGAGTGGATAAGGCAGAAACGGGTTTTCAGAAATACGCTTTTGGTCGGTGAAAACGTACTCACCAAAAATACGCTTCCACTTGCCACATCATCAAAGGCGGGGCCGGGCGCGTGCGACGCTGACGTGCGGGTCCCACGGGCTGTGGGGCCCGGCACTTATCCACGTGGGTCAACGCGCAGCGGCGGGACCGACCGCCTGGGTTGCTGCCAGGTGGGGTCTGGGGAGACGCAGGGTCCACCAGGCGCGACGTCTTCTTCCTCCTCCCTCTGTCTCGATTGAGACAGAGGAGGAGCAGGGGAAGCGCGGCGCTGGCGACGGCCTGGCTTGCTCCGGCCATCCCCAACCGAGCGGATAGCACCGGCAGGTCCGGGACGAAGCGCCGCGTCAACCTGGGGCAGCAATGGTGACGGAGAAGACCACGTGGCGCAGGGGCTTCACGGCGGCCGAGGACAGAGGCGGCCACCGAGCGGGGAGCACGCGGCTAGGGGCACTCCGGCGATGAGGGAAGGATTGGGGAGGGTCACCGAAGCATGGGGAGGACGTGGGTGAGGTCAGGGAGAGGACGGGTGGCTCGGGGCGGCTGAATTTGAGTGGAGCACCGAGGCGAGGCTTCGGCCATGGGAGGGCAACGGGAGCTCCACGAGCTCGGGGAAGTGGCTAGGCGGGACTAGAGGAGGGGCAGAAGGCCAGTGGTGAGCTCGGGGTCTCGGGAGAGTCCTTATATAGGCGGGGGAGAGGAGTGCCGAGCTGGCACAACCCGGACGCGTGTCTGGCGCTGCGGACGCGTGCTCGCGCGCTCGAGCTTGGAGGAAGACAACGCAGGAGGCACAAGGGAGAGCTCACGGGGAACATACGGCCAAGGGAGGGGCAGAGGAAGAGGCCCAGCGCCATTAAAGCTCGGTCGGCCAAAGTGCGCCCGTGGGCGCGCGGCAACGAGCGCTGATGGAGGGGCTGATGGAGGGGGAGAGGGCTCCAGGAGGACGGCGACGACGCGGGCTATCTACTGGACATACTCACGAGCGCGAAGCCGACGAGAGGGGGAGGGGCCCGAGCAAGAAACCAGTGCTGGCATGTGTGGGAGGCAAACAGCGGGAAAATGTTGTCTAGGGCGTAGTCCATCCAGGGGAGGTCTCAACTACGGTGGTAACTTGGTTAAACATGCTCTGGTTAAAAGGTTAGTGAGCTCTAAAGTTTACTGTTGTAAACTTTATCAGCTCAATGTGATCAACAGGGAGCTGCTATGTGTCAAGTGGTATGTCTGGGGTGTTTAGGCTAGGAAGGACTACAGTCCTGGGGAGTTTGGGAAGAAATGGACCAAGATTTACTGCAGTTGCTTCACAGCTGACCAAAATGGTCCAGAAACTAGATCGTGATGGTGCACTCACATGGAGTGTCAACTTGATCTCAAATTGGGCAAGGCACAGTCATTTGGTCATATGAAGATGCTCAAAAAGTCTCATACCATTTGGCAAGGCCAAACTGGTACTTGCTTCACAAACATCTCCTCTGGACAGAAACTTGGAATAATTATGGTGATCAAATGGATCAATGAAATGATGCAAATTTGGGTGGAGAGATGTTTCATGGGCATAAGAATGATGTGGCAATTTATCAGGATTTTTGAAGCAATATAAAATGCACTTGCTTCACAACCTGAAAATAATGCAAGAATCAAAGATTTACTCATGTGCTCATATAGAGGATTGGATGGGGCTGCAAATGGGTGAAGGGGGTTAATATGAGAACATTAAGCAGTGTGCAAAATTTTATCTCATTTGGATACTCCTAGCTAGTACTTCCTTCACAAAGTCTTCTGTCTGACAGAAACTTTGAAAATTCACTAAGGAAGATAGGCTAGGCAAATAAAGTTTAACTTGTGCATGAGGTAATTATTTGGACATATAAACATGCCCAAAAAGGTTGGGATCCACTAGGGAAAATATAAATGACACTTCTTTCACAAAGTGCCATTTAGGGCAGAATGGCAAAAGGAATATTGGAGAATTATTTTTTGAACATGGCAATGAAAAGTTTTGCCATATTTGATCACGATATGACCCAAACAATTTATGAGAATTATTTGGGAATGTTTGGAGTGATGGAAATATAGGTTGTTTCACAACCTAGGGCATCTGCTGAAGCCACTTAAGGAAATGCAAGCACCGCTGATGAAAATCAGGATACTGATGAAACTGCAAGTACCAGGTCTGCTGAAGAAATTCCAGCCTCTGAAGAAACTGCCAGGGTAACCACTAGTGTTGCGCCTAAAGAATCTGCCAGGCCAGCTGAAGCATCTGTTGCTGCGCCTGAAGAAATTGCTGAAGAAAGGCCAACTGCATCAGTTGTGCCTGAAGAAATTACCCCAATTTCCTCTGCTCCTCCTACACCAACACCAAGCCCAGTTCTTCCTTCTACTCTAGAAGTGAAGAAAACCAAAGTTGCGGAGAGAATTGCTCTGAAGAAGAGGAAAGCATCAACTGCCTCAGAATCTTTTGCACCCAAGAAGGCAAAGATTTTGACAAGTTCAATTGACAACCCCATTGATGTTGTTCCTCTTTCAAGCATGCCATCAAAGGAAATTGTTCCTTTTGGAGAAGAATATCGGATTCCTGAAGAATCTACTGAAGAAGATCCCTCTACTGCTTCCACAAAGAAGATGGATGAAGAAATTGAAGCTGATGTTATCACTTCAACCCCTTAGGTATCATCGCCAATGCCTCAGTTCACTGCTGAAGAGGCCGGCGTTGAAGAAATGGAAGTGCATGAGGATGTGGGCATTGGCTGCACCACTCCAGTGATGAATGATGATTTTTGGGATAGTCAACACCCTAACTCTCCTCTGTTCACACCACTAGAGCAAATTCCTCAGTCCCCAGCACCAATAGAAGTTTAGATGGGCTCTGAAGAAACACATACTGCCCCTTCCTTTCATGAAGAAAATCCAGCCACTAGTGCTGATGAAAATGCTGCTAAAGAAATGGAGGCCCAGGCTGCAAATGAAGCAGAAACTGAAATTCCTAAGCCTACGGCTCCAGAAATTGAGATTCTAGAGGTTGTATTGCAACTGACTGACACTCCTCAGCCCCAGCCGAAGAATCCATTCTCCAAGACTCCAAACTTCAAGGCTGATGCCTGCTTCAATGAGCATGTATTCTTCACTTACTACAATCCCTATGATTCTACTCGTCTGAGGAGGAAGCGCTTCTGGACAGCCAGTCAAGCAAATTTCTATTCTTCAGTGCTGTTAAACAAGGACAAAGTCTTCGACCATGAGCATATTCCTTACTTGGATATGGAATCACTGCCTTGCTTCACGCTAGTCCTTGCTGCTACTCATGAAGCTAGACTGCTAAACTTCTGCACTGACATCTGTGATTGGAATGAAGAACTCATTCTTCAATTCTATGCGACCCTGCACATCAGTGGCAATGCTGAAGATGTGAACTCATGGGTGTTGGACTGGATGACCGGAAATACTCACTATAAGGCACCGGCTACAGAATTGCTTCATGCGATGCCTGTTAGTCCGCCTCCATAAGGTGCACATCTCATCTATTCTCAAACTAAACTATCTGATCACTTTATGCAAGTGTTGATGAAGCCATTTAAGCCTGGTCAAGCCTCAAGGAGAAAATTCCTTATGAAGGAATTGCAATATGTGCCTAGGACTGTCTACCGCATTCTGACAAAGGCATTTTTGCAATCAAACGCCATGACCCAAACGATGAAGAAGTCGTTGGCATCATGAAGAATCTTCTTTTCAACATCATGCACGGTATTCCAGTGAACTACCATGATTTCTTCATGAGGACTACAAATCTGCTTTTCAACATCATGCACGAGATTCATCAGATCAAGGTCTTCACTCAACTACAAAGCTGATACACTCAACCATGGTAGTTACTTGCCCCCAATTGAAGTCCTCAAGCGGACATTTTCCTCAGCTGATGAGAAGGGCAAGGCCACTACAATTATTGATGAGGGCAATCGTCCATTGGACGGACGGTTTCACAAAGCGGCTTCACACTCCACCAATGATGACTCTGCTACTCATGATTCTGCCGCCAATGCATCTAAGCAAAGTCCTCAGGCAATAGCTCCAAGGGTGATGACTGATCGTGAGCTTCTCCTCAGTCTTCATCAAAAGGTGGATCGCAATCATAAATGGGTAAAGCGTCAGTTTGGTTCTATTATTCACAACATGACTGCCACATATAATTCAGTGAAGAAGAACCATTACTACCTCAATGAAGTTTTTGATCGCTCCTGAGCTATTCTGTCTCATCTATATGGTGATGAGGATCTCAAGCAGATGGGCTTCAAGCAGGACTTCGGTTGGTCTAAGCCTCCTCCGAAGAAATGCAAGAAAGTTGAAGTTCCTCCTTTGGTGCCGAGCTCATATTCCTCATCCTGAGATATTGATAAAAATGAAGATCTGGACGACACTGCGGCAGGCCCTGCTACATCTACCGACCCCAACAACGTTGGCGTTCCTCCATCGACCTCGTGATGATATTCTTCAGGGGCGTTAGTCCTCACTTTTCGTTCCTTTTGGTCATTTGATGACAAAGGGGGAGAAATTTGAGTTAGTCTTCAAGCGAGTCTATATATATGGGTGTTTTTTTGTTAAGTTGCAACTCTCGCTCTTCTGAAGCTTTTGTTCATTGAGTTGTAAACTTAAGTCCGATGGTGACCTAATACTTTTGCTTTGTTATTCTGCATGCTATTTCCTCATATATGCTATGCACGCATGCTGAATTACATCGGTCACCATATTTCATCATGCATTTCAAATTCTTCATTTCATATGTAAATTGCGTGTATGAATTACAAGATATAGGGGGAGTTCTCCATGATTCTACTCTTCAAATGTGCATTGCTTCAAAAGCAAATTCCTCACTATGCACATCCTCAGGGGGAGTTCTTCTATATCTTGCAATCAAATTCCTCAATATTGAGTACTTTCAATTCATATGTTTATCCCCGTTGAAAACTTAACCTATATTGTCATCAATCACCAAAAAGGGGGAGATTGTAAGTGCATCTAGTGCCCCTAAGTGATTTTTGTGTGTTGAAGACTTATAGGTTAAGGGACTAATATGTTTGTGAGTGTACACAGGCTCTATTAGTCAATGAGGAGTTGATATTTACAGTGAAAGTTGACCCCTAAAAATTAATGTCTTCGGCTGAAGACTTTGGTTCTATTGAAGACTTTGAAAGTGAAGAAATTGGTGTGACCATGAAGACTTGGATATTCATGCGAGGAATCTGAAGGCATAAAGACATTTGTTTTCGCAGTTTCATTTTCTCTTTCTTGAGTAGGAAACACCGTACTGTTAAAGGGGGTCGACATAATACTAAGGAAACTGATTTCCAAGTGATGCTCATCTCAAAATCCTACACCTACCCAATCCTTCAAGTGAAGCCATTGGAAATCTCATATCAGTTCATTCAATTTCTTTAGTGATAGAGACGAAGATCTTCTGGTCTCTGAGGAATTTGTTCTGACTGAGGAGTTAGGAATTTGCCATTGCGGATTGCCTACACAGTGAGGAACATGATAGCCCTGAGGAATTCGAACCTCAAAATATCCGACCGTTGCTGTGCCACGCCCCAACTGTTCCAAAACATTCTACCACCTAACGGTCATATCAGCCAAGGGCATTTATGTCTTATCATGTTGGGCTGCTCCCTAGGCTATAAATAGCCGCCCCCTACAATCACTAGCTGATTGGCTGCTCTGAGAGAAACTGACACTTGTCATTTGAGAGCATCCCATCCTCCGAGGACTTTGAGCGAAAATCATCAAGTGAGGAAAACCCAAATCCCAAACCCAAACCTACAAACCCCAAAGTGATTAAGCATCACTGAAGAGATTCTTCCTGTGTGGAACTGATGCTTGTTACCTTTGAGGACTGTGTATCCTCCAGATGGTTAGGTGTCATGGTCTGAGCATCCAAGAGGAATTGTGGATTACCGAGTGACCAAGTCTGTGAAGGTTTGGAAGTCACCTATGAAGACTTACCACTACTGTTGGGCGAGGTCTATGTGATCTTAGCTCAAGGAGAATACGGTGAGGACTGTGTGTCTGGGACTGTGTGTCCTCGAGTTTAAATACTCAGCTTCTCCAACCAGATGTACAACTTTGACAGCAGTTGGAACTAATCTACCAAATCATTGTCTTCACCAAGCCAACTGGTTCTATTTCCTCATCCCTTTCATTTCCTCAGTTATGTGTTGATATACCTGATCATTACTGATTGAAGACTTTGACTGAATACTTTCTCTAATTCCTCAATCCTAATTCTTCAGTCTGTGTTGTCTTCATCCTACTTATCCCGTGTTTACGCTTTCTATACTCTGTGTTTGTCTTTCATTTCATCATGATGACTATGCTATTGCTTTGTTATGCTTATACCTGAGTACTTATTCTGCTGCAAGTAGTTCTTCGCTTAGGAATTTCCTCACCCTGAAATTCCTCAGTGAAGAATTCATAAAAATCGCCTATTCACCCCCCTCTAGTCGATGTAACGCACTTTCAGTTCGCATGCCCTTCTGCTTGCTAAGCGCGGCATGGGACATGCAGGACATCCTTGCAGCTCGCGAGGCTAGGCGTCAGGCAATCCAAGCGGATATGGCGATGGATCCTCACGAGCCACCGGGCCCCTAGAGCCCCCCGAGGTTCCGAGCTAGGGTGGCCCATGAGGAGCGACTTCAGCAGTTCACACCTCCTACTACCTCAACATTCCTTCAGCAACGGTGCCAGGTGACATCTTTTAGTTCGTTCTGTTGGGGGCGCCCCTCGTGCTGCATTATCCCCAAGCCGCGTGGGTCCGTCCATGCGGCATTTATACTTCTTGCATTTACAAGAGCTGCCTAACCATCTCCCATGAGTTGTTTTATAGTCATCACATGCTTTCTTAGAGTCTTATCCGCTTCGCGGTCTCTCTGCATTGCTGACTCGTCCTTTGCTCATCCCACAATGGGGGCTACATATGCTGGCACATCATTTGTGCTCGGGTCCGTCCCAACAACACTTATAAATCCAAGGTGCCGAGCTCTGGTTCGCGACCCGCCTCGCGTCCGCCACCTCGCCAGGTCCTCGGTGCCTTCATCTTCCTGCAGAAAGATTAGGGGTAGGCAACAAGCACCGCTAAAGGTCCTATTCCCTTCTACAGGTTAACACACAGGTGCACCTGAAGCCTAGCTATGGGCGGGCCCGTCCGCTACCACCGTATCACGCGAGTCGCTTGGACGTCAAAGGGGGGCTCCTGAGCATCGTGCCTCTAGAGCTCCTACTGGCTCTCCAGCTCTCACCCCCTAGCATTGACCACGACATCACGACCTGGCATACCAGCAACGGCTGAGTCTGCTCGAGGGCAGGGACCCGAGGATGTAGAGCACCAGGACAAGCGAGAAAAGGGGATGACCATCGTGGGTCCTACCTAGCGGCACTACCACTGAGGCACGAGTGGGAACCACCCAGGGGAATTGCTACAAGTTCACTAAAAGATAAATCGCTCGCATGTCGGCATAAATCTCGCCACCCAATCGCACGACTTTCGCAGTACCGCTCGGGCAGTGTCGCTTCCCTTTCCGTTTCTTGGGCAGTTGATTGCACGCCAAGGGGGACCTCATGAGCATCGCGCCTCAGGAGCTCTCAACGGACCTCGGGCCGCTCACATCATGGCCTTGAACACGGCATCGCGAGCTGGCATACCAGCGACGGCTGAAGCCTGCCTAGGGACTGGGTCCTGTTGGTGTAGAGCGCTACGCTACCTAGAGGACTGAAAGGGAGAACCGTGCTGGAGTGGGATACGTGGTTTCAACACAGTAACAAGAAAAGTAATGTTATAATTAAAGCATCACGATTTTTACACACCCCCACGGGGCTGGTCATAATTCCATGCAGGGAAACAAAGAAGAAACCATTCGAAGGACCAGGCCAGTGCACATCACCGGCGACGCCGACCGGCTGCCTCTACCGCATTTCGGGCGCGGCGGGAGGTTGGCGGCAAGTAGGTGTCATCGGTGGACTTCGGAGAATCACTGGGCTCGGGAGAGTCGCTCGATTCCTAGGAGTCATCGCTGCTGCTGGAGGACACGTCGGTGGGGTCGGAGGCGGGCTTGGCGCCCACGGCCGCGTCCTGCGGGCTGCTTCCTTCGGGGTAGCACTCCAGCCGCCGGACCTCCTCCTTAAAGACCTTGAAGAACAGAGTGGAGGCACCGTCGTACTTGAAGTGGATTGCAAGGGCCCCATCTGTGCGGCAGACTCGGGCGACCTCGCCCCATCCGCGGGTTATGAAGACATCGCCGGGCGGCATCATTACCCACACCATGAACTCACACGAGCTACCGTCGGCGTGGGTTCATTGCCCTGCTGGCCGCATGGCTTTGGCTCGCCCGTTGCCGCCCGTGATCGCTCGGCGGCGGGCATTGCCGTCCTGCGCGCGGGGGTACAATGGAAGGGGGAATCCAAGCAGAGGCCATGCGTGCCAAGTCCTTGTCACCTCCTGCCCCGCGCCGGCATTGCAGGGACGGCAAAACCGTTTCTTTGGCGGAAGTGGTTCTGGCCCCTCTCGAGGGGCTTTTCCCTTCTCTGCCATAGAGAACCTCTTGATCGGCACCATGGATGCTACGACAAAGTGGAAAAGGAGAAGGAGCGAGCAGCGGAAAGGAGAAGGTGGAGATGAGCGAGGGGGCTCTGCCCCTCCCCTCATTTATAGTCGGAGGGAGGCTAACCGCCAGCCTCCACGATCCTGCACAATGATGCCTTCTCTGCATGCAGCATCGACTCATCAAGTCGGGTAGTTGCCGAGGCAGCGTGGGGAAGCGGAGATGCCCATGTCCCATCAATCGCCATGCATCATCCAAGGCCAGAGGCGGTTAGGGCCTACGGTGCTTCGCACTTGCCCTTTGGCTTCGCCTAGAAGACAAGTCCAAGCGTGCCTTCGGCCCGCGGGCTACTGCCGATGTTCTGGATACGAGGGTACCCAGACTTGCCTGCCTGCGGCCCACAACATGGCTCCATCGACGACCTAGTACGACCCAGCTTCAACAAAAACTCAAGACCCTCGCGAGGGGCCAAGCCTCGCGAGGAGAACGTGACTAAGACCTCCAAAGGGATCAGCCTCCTTAGGCTGGCTCCTGAGGAGCGGATATTTCTATGCAAGGCTCACCTTGCGAGGTTCAGCTGACGTGAGTCATGACGACCAAGCCCAGGTGGGCGCCAGCAGGAGCAGAGTACCAGTTTCCTCTTTGGTGCAAAGGAGGCAAGCAGCAGGCGCAGAGTCCCGAGGAATCGACCAAAGGTTTCCATTCCCGTGCAATGAGACCAAGACCACCAGGACGGCATGACGGAGGTCATCTCCAAGCCCACCGCAGCGTCACGACTAGAGGCTTTTGCAAGTGAAGACCACTTTAGTCAGAATAGGATGTACTTATTGTCTCCCTTCAAATTTGGCCATTGTCGGATCCCTTCCACCCTACATTTTGGAAGAGGACTAAGGCCGCTATAAATAGGACATAGCCACCACCAAGGTAGGAGGGCCGATCGGATCCATTCCACCCTTACCAGCTCACCAGCTCACTTGAGCCCAAGAACACGCCTCCTGAGGCTGTTCTCCACTGTACTAGTTCTTCCTCAGTCCCCCGAGGCAAATCCACCACAAAGCAGGAGTTGGGTTTTACACAGCAAGGTGGCCCGAACCTGGGTAAACTACCGTGTTTTTCTTCTCCTTTGAGCTCGACGCGTTAGGCTGTGAGATTAGCGAGTTGGCAGACTGGGTAGGTTGAGATCTCCGCACTCACCCGAGAGATCAACCTCTCTAGGGTTCGCGGAACCCCAAATCCAACATTCTGTAGTTCACTCCACATATACTACCAATTTCATTGATATTGATGCATATGTATTGTAGATCCATGCTTGCGAGTACTTTGGATGAGTACTCACAGTTGCTTTGCTCCCCTTTTTCCACCTTTTCCATTCTTCTCGGATGCTGCAACCAGATGGTGGATCCTAGGATCAAGACGCCACCTTAGATGATGACTGTTACTACATTGAGGGTGCCTACTACTACGTGGAGGCCACCAACGACAAGGAGTAGTTAGGAGGATCCCAGGCAGGAGCCCTTGCCTTTTCGATCGATGATGCTTTTGTGCTAGCCTTCTTAAGGCAAACTTGTTTAACTTATGTCTGTACTCAGATATTGTTCCTTCCACTAACTCATTTGTATTCGAGCTCATGTATTCGAGCCCTCGAGGCCCCTTGCTTGTAATATAAAGCTTGTATTATTTTAGTTTGTGTCTAGAGTTGTGTTGTGATATCTTCCCATGAGTCCCTGATCTTGATCGTACGCACTTGCGTGTATGATTAGTGTACGATTGAATTGGGGGTGTCACAAGTTGGTATCAGAGCCGACTGCCTGTAGGTAGCCCCTTTCCAACACCTTGGCCGAAGTTGAGTCTAGTTACTGAAAAACTTTTACTAACATGGTTGTGCGTCTTACGGGCCCATGTCGCCATTGGGTGGTGTTAGGATCTTTTACTCCTTGATCTTTACTCTGGCACTCTGACCTCTCTTCTATTTGGGTTAAATGATTTTACTAAATTTGACTCTAGTTTCTCGTAAACTACATTCTCCCGGAGAGCCCCTTATTACATATGAGCGCCTGCTGCACCAGGAGATTCCGAAGATACTCTACGATGTTCTCTCGAGACTTTGTGCCACCGTTTTAGCAATTCCCTTCCATCGATAAACCCCTATGGATAACCACGTAAACTTCTCATTCATACAATAATTCCCCGTTTATCTTGTTACTACAAGATACCCCGAAATAATCTCTATTGTTACGGATACTTGTGCCTACTGCCTTGCAGTTCTTTGTCATATGAATACCCCTATAGATAAATCCTCACACTTGCCGAGTATCCGCTCATCCCCAGTTATTCATGTGTTTAACAAAAGTCCTTAAAATAGAATTTGATCATTCCAAAATCCTTAGGTGCCTTTTCTCTTGAAATTCTTGCTTACTTGCATTATGGATAACCCCATAAGTCTAGTAATTTTATAGACATCCTTTGTCATTATCCTTTTGAGTCCCTTGATTCAACATGTGTGCGAATACTCACAATCATTAGTTGTTCTCTAATAATTCATCCTCCCGGCTCAGGCGTCCTTCCAGACATGAGCTGGGTCTCGGCTAACCAAGCATTGATTGATTATCCAAATAAGCATGTGCAATTGATGCATCCCTCGCCAAGGTGATCTACTTGCAACTCCTGGCTTTGGGAATCCCGATCCCTCTGAATTTTATACTTGGGTTATTCAAGTATTTCCTTAATCCGATGTGCTTGCCTCTTGTGCTTTCTCGAAGGACTCTCATGTGGAATTAGTTGTTTAAATGTTACCTTGTTAGTTCTCATGGATCACTTGATTCCTTTTTTGGATAATTATTGGACTGACTCTTTCCTGTTCTAAGAACCTTATCGGTTCCATCCCCGTTACAAATGCCTTTGGTACTGTAGCCTCCTCTACTTGTTGTCTGTATTCCCATACTACTTGCTTGGCACGGAAAGACAATGTATGTTTTCTCCATCATGACCTGGGACTAACTACTAACTAGGACATGTCAAGTAACCATTGGTGGAGATCTCTGCAAGACGAAACACTAAAATTATCAATCTAGTTCTATTCAACCTATTCATCTTTTGATCAGAGCTTCTACTTTTGATCCTTCCTTTTTGAACCATAATTCCTTTGTACTTAAGCGTTAGATTATTCCGATGTTTCCATAATCTCGGGCTGATACATTCTTTCTTCTTTTGGTTGAGTACCGCTACTCATATCAGATCTTTTATCGTCTACCTGATCTTTTGTTGGATTTATATCCGACAGTATCCTTCTTATTCAAAGATCGTGCGAGCTCTTCCCCTGATACTTATTGCCGTTGGTAAATTGTATCCTCTGTCTTGTCAACGTTGCTCTACTATCGAGCTTGTGTTATTTACTCCTGAAGTTTGTGGTATAGGTTCCTAAGTTGTCCCGATGGGGTGAACCTATGCTTTCCCTAAATCCGTGTGAACTAGAAAGTTATGCGAGTCATACTCAACCGGTGCTTCACCAGATAAATGTTCCGCACTATAGTTTCTTCGAAAACGAGGAGTGAATGAAAGGTTACGCATTGAAGAAGTGGGAATCGGTCTCCAACCTTTTTTGTGTTCATGCCCATGGACCCAATGTAGAACTTATCATGGAAGTTGCTCGTAAAAATAAATATTTCCTTCGTACAATTTCATCTTGTATCTATGAATTGATTCCTTGCAATCATTGTTCCGACCATAGTTTGTCCTTAATTACATTTCCCAGAAAAGTTAAAATACTTGTCTTCTGCAGATCATTTCACATATACAACCTCTATACTGAACTACCTCGAGTCTTGCGCCCCTCTACTAACTCGGGGATATCATGCTATTGCACTACGTCTTATGAATTTTCTGATTAAGTGATACCTTTCCCTGTCACAGTCACTCCACGGGTTCTGGGTTATCGTCAACCGAGACCACTGAACAATGAATTGATTCCACTTTGTGATTCAGTACTCCTAGTATTGTGTTGCTTGAAAGTTTTATACTACGTCACGAAATTCCTAGCGTGTTTGACTATCTCCTTATCATGCTAAATTTTAAACTGTGCCACCTAGTCCTTCTTCCCGGTGCACATTTCTGACAATGTCATTTTGCTTAAACCACATGAATTCCGAGCTTGTGACATATCCAATAGTTGTTCACTTCATCCTTACTTTTGCTTGATGTCATTTCTGCTCGATGGCATCTTCATAGAGTCTCATGACAAAATTTGTCGTGATCACTGTCAACAGTTTGGCTTCTTCGGAGATGTCAATTGAACTCATGGCTAGAAATACTATCCTTGCCCCTTGATGATTTGCGTTATCATCGGCACGTTTTTTCCTTCGCCCCAACACAAACTTGTTCATATAATTTTGGTAATACATCCTTTGTGACATGTCGATGGATTGCTGCTGGACCCATTGGCCACCTCCTCGTCTTTTCCCTGATAAAATTGTGTGAGATGTTCTAGAAATTCCTGATGGGTCCTTTGTGTTCCCAAGGCCTGACCTTTACCTGATGACCATGTCAATGCTATCCCCAAGCATGGTTGTGCTACTCCGAGCATCATTAAGAACATCGGAAGCGCAATGCTAAATCTTCTTGATCAATTAGCCAAACATCATTGTATGGGTAAACCTCATAAGTTCCTTGCCCTTTGTCTAACTGGTTTCATACCTGGAGCCCTATCATGTGTATCATGTTATGCCTTTCCTTGGGAAATATATACTCTTGATACCCAGGTATAAACACATTTTCCTTGCCATTGGTCTATTTAATCTGAAAATCATATTTTATTTTCCATTGTTTGTTTTAACCTTTCCTGTAATCTAACTTGTCTGAGCAGAGATAATTTCCTGCTTATGTAAACACCTCGGTGTACAAGCTCTAATAGTAAGACCTTGTTGCTACTGTTGATGACATTCCGGTAGCCATCAATGGATGACAACTTTGCCTATTGGTCCACCTCGTCTTCACGAGCAGGAAAATGGTTCTCTTTGTTCCTCTCCCTTGTTACCAACGTTGTTGCCAACATAATTGACATGCTATCCTCTGACCAGCCTTGCCACCATGAGTGTGCAAGATGATACCGCTCTTCCTACTCTTAACCCAAAAGGTGGGCCCATAACCCACCGTTCCGCAGGATCAAAACCTGACTCTCCTGTACAACCTTGATTCCAAAATATTCTTGGCACTTGGCTTAGTATGTATTACACGAGCAAATTTCCTCACCATGTTGCATTCCGGTATGAGAGGCAACATTATTCTTCTTTTGCTGTGAACCCCCTTCATCACTTGTTTAGGCATCAACTGGATGCCTGTCTGGTTGAAACCTATTCAACCTCCTTATAGCACTCTCAATATGTTTACTGGTGTTAATCCTTTCAAACATCTGTTCAACCTCCTTATAGCACTCTCGATATGTTTCCTGGTGCTTTGCTCCCCTTTTCCACCTTTTCCATTCTTTTGGGATGCTGCAACCAGATGGTGGAGCCCAGGATCCAGACGCCACCTTCGATGACGACTGCTACTACACTGAGGGTGCCTACTACTACGTGGAGGCCACCGATGACTAGGAGTAGTTAGGAGGCTCCCAGGCAGGAGCCCTTGCCTTTTTGATCGATGATGCATTTGTGCTAGCCTTCGTAAGGCAAACTTGTTTAACTTATGTCTGTACTCAGATATTGTTGCCTCCACTAAATCATTTGTATTCGAGCTTACGTATTCAAGCCCTCGAGGCCCCTGGCTTGTAATATAAAGCTTGTATTATTTTAATTTGTGTCTAGAGTTGTGTTGTGATATCTTCTCGTGAGTCCCTGATCTTGATCGTACACATTTGCGTGTATGATTAGTGTACGATTGAATTGGGGGCGTCAGGAGCACGTAGTATTTTCTTTTTGTTTGTTTGTTTTCAAGATGGGGAAGGGTATCAACTGGGTTGTGCGGGAGCTATGGCCCGTCTAGCCCAAGCTTTTATTTCATATGTTTACCACATGACCAGCCCAGTTTATTTTTCCTTTCTAAAAATGGCTAGCCCAGCTATTTTGTTTTTTGCAGAATAACCAATGTAGGCCTAATTGCTTTTCTACGCACTGCTGGGCCGGAAATCTTTCAAGACAAGGAGGGATGCATTCGGGCTTGCCCAAAAAATGGGCTATAAGTAATAAGAAATGGGCTATCAATAATAAGAAATGGGCTGTAAAATGAAAAATATAGCAAACATGCAATTAGTTCCAAAATACTTTTTTCTTTCAGATTTTGATATTTTTTATGTCATTGTTTTCATGAGGGTAAAATTTTATTGGATTTGAATTAAGGTATGTTTAGTTTTAAAATTAATTTGAATCTGGTTAGAAATTCCAAGCTGTATGCTATTTGGCACAGATTTGGAGGCTGACTTGTGACCGTTTGCTGTTAATCCAACGGTTGTGATGCTTCTTCAATATCTGATCTTCTTGCTCAAGCCACCTAAACTAGCGCCGGTGGGACTACCTACTCCTGGCTCCCATGGCCGTCTGTGCTGCCGCATAGGTCGCACTACCCCACCCTACTCCATTGCTGGCCAGGCCATTCCTCTACTCACCCACACCTCCTGTTTATTTTCCGATGGCGGCTGCCGAACCAGTAAACCCTCGTACTCCCCACCGTGTGGGTAACCACTGTCGAGTCTTCCCCGGCTCCGGGTCGTTCTCTTCTAGGCCTCGTTGTCGTCCACTGCCTTGGTGCTATCGGCACGGTGTGATGAACGTGTTCAACAAATGACATCCATCGGAAGAGGACTGTACGTGGAGAGGCTGACAGCTGGGTCCATGGCAGTACGCAAGTAAGTGCCTCCTTAGTCTGCAAAAAATAATGATTCCTCCACCTGACAGTGACCACCCACTAGAAGGGCCTCTATATTTCGTGAAAAAGCATGCCTCCCGCAGACAGCTTGGACCCACCAGCTATATGTTCGCACGCAAGGAAGTGCCTCCTTATTACGCACAAAAAAAATAATACTTCTCCTACTAACTGGGACACATCATATTTGGAGGCTGACATGTGGTCCTACTAAGTTGACGGGGACACAGGAATTTTCAACTTAGTCAATATAAAAGATTCTAGCTAGAGTGACCGTACGATGTCCATCCAACGCCCGTCGTGATTCTTCAACCTGTGGTCTTCTTGCACCAACCGCCCAGACCATCATCGGTCGTGCCGCCTGCTCCTGCGTCCTGTGTCCAGCTGTGCTACTGCGCATGCCTCACCGCCCCACCCTACTACCATCGCTGGCCTGGCTATCCCTGTAATCACCCAGACCTCCTATTATACTCCGATGATGGCAGACTCACACTACAGCCGAAGTAGTAAACCCTCGTACTCTTCTCCACGTGGGAAACAACTGCTGATTCTTCCCCGGTCCTGGTCATTCCCTTCCTAGGCCTCGTCATCATCCCTGCCTTGGTGCTTTTGACGCAACGTGCTCAAGGTTGTCAAGGAACGACTTCCATCAGAAGAGGACTATATGTGGAGAGGCTGACAGCTGGGTCCACGGCAACAGGAAGGAAGTGCCTCCTTATTACGCGCAAAATAATGATTCCTCCACCGGGCAGCGGGGACCTACTGGAAGGGCCACCATATTTTGTGAAAAAACATTTCGCCCCTGACAGCTGGGACCCACCAGCTACATCTTCGCAAGCAAGGAAGTGCGTCCTTATCCTCCCTGACAGCTGGGACCCACCCGGTTGAAGCATACATAGTGTTGTCGCGAACATGTATGTAGATACTGGTCAATCAGTCTCTCAGCAGCGATGAACTATGGCCGAGTAAGGAGCGGCATGTGTCATAGTAGAGATGTGGACGTAGCTATGTCATGCAATCCCGTCAATATCATGTACACATACGTACAACCACGCTGCAAGAAAGTAAATACGGCTACGTACGTACATACGGGCAGGGTCTCAAACGCATACAACAATGTCGTCCTGGTCATTGGTAGCGAACCGGCTGGGTAGCAATATAGGAAATAACATCGTATTCATCGAGAGGCAATTGACTGGGTCAGAAAAAGTCGTGTTCATCAGGAGCCAACCGGCTTGGACGGAACAGTCGAGAGGAGGTATGGCGTATCGCAGAACGGAGGAAATGGGCCTTTTGTTCAACCACGTACGGTCAAAATGGGGTCCTGTTCATTAGGAAGGGTCTGGCGTATCACAAAACGAAGGAAACATACTTTTGTTAAAGTGCCTACGGTCAAAACGGGGTCCTGTTGATCAGGAGTGGTGTGTCGTATCGCAAACGGAGGAAACGAACTTCTGTTGGAGCGCTTATGGTCGAAACGGCATCATGTTCATCCATCGTCTTCTACCTCACTCCAGCCTCCATGGGCTACTGTTCATCCACCATCGACCTCCTCCATCCTCCACCAGCTATTGTTCATCCACGAGCTACTGTTCATCTAGCCTGCACCGGCTACTGTTCATAGAGCCTCCATGGGGTCCTGTTCATCCACCCCAACCGGATGGGGTGTGGCGGCCTCCTCGGGGTCCTGTTCATCCAGCGGCAACGACCTACTACCACAGGGTCCTGTTCATCCAATCCCCACCAGGAACTGTTCATCCACTGCGAACCGACCGGCTTGACTCACCATGTCTCGAGTCGTTCTACGTACCGCTCGCACGGTAGCAACAGTCACTGCTCATCGAGAGGCAACCCAACACCGTCTGGCTACGTCTCGCGCGGGGGCTTGATCGGCTTCAGTAAGCAGCAGTAGTGATCAATCGCAGCAGCTAATGAATCGCTTGGGAACAGTTAACAGCCAAAGGGATCGATCGCTCGGGTTCAGTAACGTGCGCTCGCTCGGGTTCAGTTAGCTAGTGCCCCGCACACACACGCATACACGAGAGAAACACGCAAACCACAGTGCATTGCTCGGCCCCGACCACCTACTACAACCGGGAACTCCCCGATATTTTCCTCGCCCTCGCTTCTACCACGATTTTTTCCGTCATGTACAGCCCAAAGAATGTCATGCAGCTGCATCTCCGGCACGCCCAAGATGAAAAGCCCTTTTTTATCATGCTTTTTTTCCATAGAAGTAGGAGAAAACCACATCTATGATGATACGTGTTTTTGTCACAATTATCATCATAGAAGTGTCATAAGCATGACAGGGAAAAAATTCGTTCAGGCCAAAATGTCACGGATGTATCTTTTTTTTGTAGTGAAGTGTGCCCGTACAGAGGAACAGAGGCTACTCCCCCGAGAAGAGAACGGCATCGAAGTTTACTCAGAGGATGACGATGATGCCACTAACCCGAAGAGGAAAACTAAAAAGTGCAACAAGAAGCGTAAAGAGAAGGCAACAACGCCAGAAATTCCTTTTGATGTTTGCTTGAACACGTTGGTATTTCCCCAAAGAGGAAGGGATGAGGCGGCACAACAACGGAAGGTATTTCCCTCAATGATGAGATCAAGGTTATCGATCCATTAGGAGAACCATGCAACACCATGTAAACAGCTCCTGCACACAAAGAACAAATACTTGCAACCCGACGTAAGAGAGGGGTTGTCAATCCCTCACGGGTAAAAAGATAGGTAAAATTGTGGTAGATTGGATAAATAGATCTTGTAGTAACGCAAGATAAAATAAATTACTAAAAATTGCAGCAAGGTATTTTGTATTTTTGGATTAATATATTTGAAACTAAAAGCAAATGAAAATATTTCGTGAAGGCAAATATATTAAAGAAGAGACCCGGGGCCGTAGGTTTCCCTAATGGCTTCTCTCGAGAAAAATAGCAAACGGTGGACAAATAAATTACTGTTGGGCAATTGATAGAACTTCAAATACTCATGACGATATCCAGGCAATGATCATTATATAGGCATCACGTCCAAGATTAGTAGACCGACTCCTACTTGCGTCTACTACTATTACTCCACACATCGACCGCTATCCAGCATGCATCTAGTGTATTAAGTTCATAGAAGAATGGATTAATGCAATAAGAATGATGACATGATGTAGACAAGATCAATTTATGTAGAAATACACCCCATCTTGTTATCCTTAATAGCAACAATACATACGTGTCGGTTCCCCTTCTATCATTGGGATCAAGCACCGTAAGATCGAACCCATCACAAAGCACCTCTTCCCATTGCAAGATAAATAGATGAATTTGGCCAAACAAAACCCAAATATCAGAGAGGAAACATGAGGCTATAAGCAATCATGCATATTAGAGATCAAAGAAGATTCAAATAACTTTCATGGATAAAAAGATAGATCTGATCATAAACTCAAAGTTCATCAAATCCCAACAGACACACCGCAAAAAGAGTTACATCATATGGATCTCCAAGACACCATTGTATTGAGAATCAAACGAGAGAGAGGAAGCCATCTAGCTACTAACTATGGACCCTTAGGTCTACAATGAACTACAAACACATCATCGAGAGGCACCAATGGGCATGATGAACCCCTCTGTGATGGTGTTTAGATTGGATCTGGTGGTTCTGGAACTTGCAGCGGCTGGAACTGATTTTCGTCAACTCTCCTAGGGTTTCTGGAATGTTGGAGTATTTATAGAGCAAAGAGGCGGTGCGGGAGGCCCTCGAGGTGGGCATAACCCACCTAGGCGCGCCTGGGTCCCCAGGCGCACCCTGGTGGGTTGTGCCCCCCTGGGGGCACCCCTCTGGTACTTCTTCGGCTCATCCTGTGTCTTCTGGTCCAGAAAAAATCCACAAAATGTTTTGCTGCATTTGGATTCCGTTTGATATTGATTTCCAGTGATGTAAAAAACAAGCAGAAAACAACAACTGGCACTAGGCACTATGTAAATAGGTTAGTACCAAAAATGATATAAAATGATTATAAGATGATTGTAAAACATCCAAGAATGATAATATAACAGCATGGAAAAATTAAAAATTATAGATACGTTTGAGATGTATCAACATGCATAGAGGAAATTACATATTTGAGAATAAAATTTGGCAAGTGCCTACATCCTCTGGAATATAAAAAGGGCAGATGCCTCGTGATGCCTTTGTTTCCCTCCTTCTCCCAGGATTCAGCTCGAGTGCGAGAAGGGATAAAGAATACCTTGGCAGGGTGCACGCAATAGAAGGCACCAAGAGGGCATCCCCCGCGGCAACCGTCCAGAAGAGGCTGGTGATGATGGTTCCGGGGGGAGGTTAAGAGCCGAAAGACGGAGTAGCAAGCCGTCAATACGAGACGAAGGTGTCGGTGCCATCATACTCCGACCTGACGGCTTGCCACCTGCCTTCCTCGTTGTCGGGGAAACTAACACCTATGGGATCACAGGAATCCCTTCTACGTTCGGCGGGGAGAGTATGTGCACGAAGAGCAGGTCTAGCAGTCAGCACAAGGGGATTTCACCGAGGTTCGGGCATGCACAGTCCAAAAAGTCTGAATCCTCTCTCAGTATGCCTTGTGCCTCCTTCTATATGTAAAGGGGTTGCCACAGTGGCACACAGGAGGTGGAAAGCGAGCTACAGTGCATGATCTTATCGCTCGACACCGTACGGCAAACACATTTAATGTGCTGCCTATGTGCCCTCTTACTTTATCGGGGACTGCAACAGAAGCCGTCCTGTCTGTCGCCGCTCCTCCTTGCTTCGACACGCGTCCAGGCTGACGAGGCATGTAGTGCCACGCTGACTAACCAGCGGCTGTGTTGGCGCGATGGTAGAGCCTCCACGAAGGTCTGAATACCACCACACAGGCGCCTGCTTAGTTGGCACGCTGGTCATCGTACTTGAGTGGTGGTGAGGTGGTGAATCCTTGCCAGGCGCAGGCAAGGCTTGTCAGGGGCCTCGTGGTCGTCACCGTCAAGGTTTGTCAGGGGCCTCGTGGTCGTCACCGGCAAGGTTCTTACCGGGGGTCTTCGTCCTCTGGTCCCATGTGGACCCGCAGGCCATCAATCTTTGTGAAGATCTACGTGCTACCACGCATGCATTCCCAAATGTTGGCTTTAATGTTGTCGATGGTGTCAGAATTCTCAGCCTCAAGGGTGATGTCCTTGCTGGTGCCGTGTAGGTTGCCCCGGCAAGGATCTTGTCGGGGCCACGCAAGCCGCCCCGACAAGGATGTTGATAGGGGAGGTCCAACTTGTACTCTGCTCCTTGTTCTTTGTATTGAGTGCTATTTTGGCAGTCTTGTGTATTGTCTTCTGCTGTCCTGCCGGGCCCTGCCGCAGTAGTGGCAACGATCGCCCATCCACAAGTAAGGGGTACAAAAAGAGCCCATACTTTTGTACACCGACAGGATCCCCCGGGCCTGGGCCACACATGAGCACAAGGCGTCGTTGGGCCAGGACAAAGCAGTGCGCGGGCGTGCGTGGCAGATACTTAACTTCCATGATCTTTTAGTCAGTTGCGCTTCCCCACGATTTGCATTGAATGCATGACGTGGGGGTCGTGTGTGGGATGGCATCAGCGTGCTTGCGTCATCTCGCAGTCGATAGTAAAGAGGCGATCCGTGCTTCCCTTATTAAAAAAGAGGGATTTGCACGGGCGCTACTCATTTACTAAGTGGACTCGGGTCGTAGCCTGCATGGCGCCGCACCCCATGATCACGGGGTGAAAATGTCAGGACCCCGATTCTATGCCACACTGATCTAGCATGTAACACCTTGTATCAGTTTGCGGCCTCATGCACGGTATTCCCACGGGTGTCGCCTTGCCATGCCCGGGACCGTTTGCGCCTTTTGGCACACGTATATGATGGTCGCTAGCATCCATATGACAAAGAACCCGGGCTGACATGCCTAGTCGTGAACCCAAAGTGGCACTAACTTACAGGGACAGTAAACATGACCCAACATTGAAAGTGTCGGTCATCAGCGAGTGAATCTGGGCTGTAGCAGCTGGGCTAGCAGGACTCTGGAGGATCCGGGCTGTAGCAGGCTAACAGGACTCCGGTAGACGCCGCATGACATTTCCCCGAAGGGACAGACACAGGAACGAAGAAGGACACATGCAGGCCAACCTAAGTGTTCTAGAGCAGTAGCAAGCTACCAGGGCTCAGTTGAAGCACTAGGAGACATTTCCCGGTAAGAGAGGCTACTAAGGATAAACACTAGATAGTCAGATCCCACACATAGCAATACACATTACATGTATGCATAACATCCAAGTATGTGCTATACAACATGGCATCACAAGATAACTCAACAACTCATATAGATAAGGCTCAAGAGCCATCATAGCAATTATTGCAAACAGGGGTCACATGACCTAGCATTCAGATCATACAAGCGACAAGCGGAAGCATTACATGTCTGAGTACAGACATCTACAAATGAAAAAGGCTGAAGAGCCTGACTATCTACAACGTCCGATGAAGATCGTAGCTGAGGTACAAGCTACTTGTCGAAGTCCATGAGAACACTAGTAAGACCGAAGTCTCCGCTACAAAAATAGAAATGAAGCAACATGAGTACAAAGGTACTCAACAAGACTTACATAAGATCCTATCATACATGCATTTGTATCAAGAAGGTAATGTGGGGTTTAGTTGCAGCAAGCCAATTTTGACTCACTGGCTATCCTGTTCTATGACAACGAGGAACTTCTTTGAGGTGAGACAATGCACACGAGTCCACTAATAACCACACATTACACTACTATAGATTCATCCCCGTCTCCCTACGAGAAGGCCATCCATAGCACTCACACTTGTCTTGAGCATTTTAGATATCCACTTGAAGTTGTCTATGTACCACGTAAGCATCCAAGAAGTCCATAACCATGGACCCGGCTATTTTAATAGATCATGTTAACCCTGCAGGGGTGTACTTCTTCACACACGCTCTCGCCACTTATCTCCATGTAAACGTCATGTACCTCGGCAACCTTCAAGCGGAATCCTGGCGAGGGTGTCGGCCATGACCTAACTAACCACACAAGACTCTAGTCCAGGTTTATCGCCTATTCGGGTTCCATCCATAAGGAGATCCGACCGGGGTGTCGCTCACGGCCCAAAATGATGTGAGCAGGGTTCCCAAGCCCACCATCCGGGTGCCACTTGGTACACCGTGCCACCTGTGCCTAGGCTGTCCCAAGCCCACCCTACCGGGTGCCACTTGGTAGAAAAATAGCACTACCTACAAACACCAGAAACTAGTTGCGACTCCTGGATAGAGATCAAGTTGGTTAATAAGTCGAGAGGGGTCGAGTTACTGGAACCCAATGTGTGGTAGTATCGAGTCATTGGACAACATACATAGAACTCAGTGCTTAAGGATGGTTCCAGTGAGACAACCCACCATGTACTCCTACATGGCCTCTCACCGCTACCTTTACCAAATCGTGTTCACACACTTCACTCTCAGCATCAGAACGCAGCATTGCACTCTAATTCATTCCAAATGAATCAGACTTGACACACTCTATGCAATAGCAGGCATGGCATGGTAGGAACACAACAATGGCTTCTTCAACTCCTACACATGCTAGTGGGTTTCAACTATTTACTGTGGCAATGACAGGTCATGCAGAGGAATGGGTTCAACTACCGCAACACAAAGTAGCAGTTGAATTGTTGTTGTCCTAATGCAATAACTGAGAGCAGCGGCGAGAGAGTAGGATTGTATCGGAATGAACAAGGGGGTTCGCTTGCCTGGTATATCAACAAGGGAGGCACTGCTTCACAGACAGGTACTCTCGAGCACTCTTTGGAGCAGGACCTATCGAGAAGGAACGGTGCTAACAATCAAATCACAAGCATATGCAACAATATGATGCATGATCATGGCACGTAGATGTGATGCTATTTGATCTAATGCAGCTAGCATTTATTTGGTTGAAGTCCATTTGAACTAAAGATTCAAATGCATCTCTAAAGTAAGCTCTTATATATATGCCATTTTAGTGTTTCACTTATATAGTAGGTATAAGTTGGTTTGTCATGCATGGAACTAGTACGGATGGATAGATTGCATTTTTTTGATAATTTTTCGTATATAAATTATTTCAATGTGAGCTACGGTTGAATTTCTATGATTTTTTGAAGTTTATAGCATTTTCTGGATTTTCCTAATTTAATTTAAATCCAGAGAATAAATAACTTCATCATGCTTGCGTTAGCAAGTCAACAACGCTGACAGGGGTCAAACCTAACGTGTGGGTCCCATGTGTCCATGTTTGTGGCTAATCCTAATTTAAATTAAACCTAAACATGTTTAATTAATAGGGTTAGCCCCACACGTCGGTGGCCCAGGGTGGTCAAACCCTGGTCAGACGGGGTTAAACCCAATCAACCAGGGCTAACCCCAACCGCGACTCAACGCCGGCGAGGCCAGACGCGGCGGCGGGCTGCGGGATAGTCGCTCTGGCAACCAAACGCGCGGCGGAGAGCACCACCGTGAATCCTAGGATCGCGCTCATCTAGTGGTGCCCTCCCTTTCACCGGAGACGGCCTAGATCAACGACGGCGACCAGTCGGGCGACGTCCGGAGTTCGGCGTGGAGGGGAGAAGGGGCTATAGTGCACCGTAGGGGCCGGGGTTAGTCGCATTCGTCTCCTGGAGAGGTGCTAACCGGGGTGGCGTGCTCGGTTGCAGGTGCCCGTAGGTGTGGTGGCGGTGGCGACATGGCCGGCGGCGAGGTGCTACGACCTTGGTGGGGGAAGGGAGCTACGGCACGAGAACGGGGGAACGGAGAGAGGGGGATGGGGCAGGAGCTCACGGTGGTTCCAGTGGCGTCTTCAGCGAGCTCGGGGGAGGCCGAACACGAGCGGAACAGCGAGGGCGATCTCCGGCGACCGGAGATGAAGACGGTGGCTATGACGGCTCTTCAGGGGTTTCCGCGTCACGTGGCTCAACGGAGAGTTGGCCGATGACGTGGCGGAGCTCGCAAGCACGACGGGCGGTCGAGGGGAGCACAGTGGACGCGAGGGCAGCGAGGGACGACGACAGTGGCATTCGGATGCGAGAGAGAGAGCGAGGGGAAGAGGGAATGGGCACGGGAGAGAGCGAGAGAGGCTTGGAGGGGTGCCTCGCGATGCACGCGTGATCCAGGCGAGGGGGGGAAGTAGGAGGTGGCGGGAGACGTGGCTGCGGCCGGACGCGTGGCCGCGCGCGTCGGCGCGTGCCCTTGTCCTTCGATCGTCGCCAGGAGGTCGACGGTTGGCGGTTGGGCCAGTGGGCCGCACCGCTGGGCCGGCTGAGGCGCCATATGGCTGTAGGTAAGCGCCATGTAAGCTTTTTCCTTTTTGTTTTCTTTTCTATTTTTCTGACATTTGTTTGATTTAATAAAAATACTAAACCAATTTATTTTCTTATGCCAATTTTTGTAGGGCCTAGTGGTATTATTCCAGAGCTCAGCTACTAGCATAATTTTTGGACAAAATTATATATATAACAATATATATCCAAAGCAAATAATTACTGCATTAATTCCAAATGCCCAAAATAAATATCTATGAGCTCCTAAAAATATTGGTTTGATTTTTCTCTCTGTCCAATATTTTCAGGGAACAACATGAACATTTTCTTGGACCTTTTTGGTGCAATTTTTATCTGGGTCATTTCCAGAAATGGTTCTGAGGGTTCACAAATCCCCATTTCAAATTTAAATGGAATTTAAACATGATGCACACATGACTAGCTAGCCATGAGCATACTAGAACTAGGTATGTGACAACTCGACCCCACTTGAAAGAATCTCGTCCCGAGATTCAGGGGTCGACGGAAAGAAAGTGGGGTACTCCAATGGAAGACGATCTTCTCGCTCCCAGGTAGCTTCTCTCTCGGAATGATGAGACCACTAAACCTCGAGAAACTTGATGTTCTGACGATGGGTGACACGCTCTACTTGATCAAGAATGCGAACCGGGTACTCTCGTTATGTGAGGTTATCTTGGAGATCAAGCGTTTCATGGTCCACTCCGCGGATGGGATCCGAGAAGCAACGCCTAAGTTGACAGACATGGAAGACATCATGAACTCGAGAAAGATGTGGGGGTTGTTCCAACTGGTAGGCAACCTCTCCTCGTTTAGCAAGTATGTGAAAAGGACCAATGTAATGAGGAGCCAAGTTGCCCTTGATACCGAAACGATGGGTACCCTTCAACGGAGTAACCCGAAGGTAAGCTTTGTCGCCAACTTCATAAGTCATAACCTTATGATGACGATCATACTAGCTCTTTTGACGAGACTGGGCTGTTTTCAAATTCTCATGAATGATGCGAACTTGCTCTTGTGCCTCCTGGATCATGTCCGGTCCAAAGAATTGTCTTTCACCAGTTTCTAACCAGTTCAAAGGTGTTCGACATCTTCGTCCATAGAGAATCTCAAAAGGAGCTTTCTTAAGACTGGATTGGTAGCTATTGTTATAAGCAAACTCAGAGAAAGGAAGGAACTTCTCCCAATCCATACCGAATGAGATAACACAAGCTCTAAGTATGTCTTCGAGAATATGGTTGACCCTTTCCACCTGACCACTCGACTGAGGGTGGAAAGCGGTACTGAAGGAAAGATGGGTTCCCATGGCAGTCTAGAAACTCTCCCAGAAATGAGAAGTGAAAACACTACCACGGTATGAATTGATCTCTAGTGGAACACCATGAAGTGACACTATTCAAGAAATATATAAGTCAGTGAGCTGACTAGCAGTGATACTCTCTTGAACAGGTAGGAAGTGCGCCACTTTGGAGAGACAATCAATGACTAAGAAGATAGCATTATTCCCTCTCTTGGTCCTGGGAAAGCCGGTGATGAAGTCCATACCAACTTTATCCCATTACCATTCAGGAATAGCTAAAGGCTGAAGGGTGCCAGCAGGTCTCTGATGCTCTGCCTTAACGCGACCACAAACGTCACAGTTAGCAATGAACTGAGCAATCTCTCTCTTCATCCTAGTCCACCAGAACCTCTAGCGTAGGTCCTGATACATCTTAGTGCTACCGGGATGAATCGTGAGAGGAGATTCATGCGCCTCCTTAAGGATCAGTTGTCGAAGATGTTGCTTCTTGGGGACCACTATGCGGTTCCCAAAGAAAACGACACCTTGAACATCTATAGAGAAACTACCAGCAATACCCTTGGCAATGTTTCTCTTGATCCGGGTAATCCCCGTATCATGCTTCTGGGCTTCTATGATATGATCCACAAGAGTAGGTTTTGCCACCAAGGTATAAAGGAATCCGTGAGGAGAAATGTGAAGGTTAAGCTTACATAATTCCTCATGGAGAAGTGGTTGGCCCTGCCGCAACATGAGATTGTTGCAATAGGATTTATGACTTAGCACATCAGCCATGACATTGGCTTTGCCTGGAGTGTAAGTAATCCCTAGATCATAATCTGAGATCACTTCCAACCAACGTCTTTGCCTAAGGTTTAGATCTGGTTGTGTGAATATATACTTGAGACTCTGGTGATCGGTGTAGATCTCGCAACATTTACCAAGAAGGTAGTGTCGCCAGGTCTTGAGTGCATAGACTACGGATGCAAGCTCTAGATCATGTGTAGGATAATTCTCCTCATGTGGATGCAACTGTCGAGATGCAATGGCAATCACATGACGATCTTGCATAAGAATGCTGCCTAGTCCCTGTCGTGAGGCATCGTAGTAGATAACAAAGTCCTTTGTGATATCTGGTGGCACAAGTATGGGAGTGCTACCTCTTGAGCACTGCGTTGGATTTCCCTGAAGAGGAGAGGATGATGCAGCAAAGTAGCGTAAGTATTTCCCTCGGCTTTTGAGAACCAAGGTATCAATCCAGTAGGAGACCACACACAAGTCCCTCGTACCTACACAAAACGATAGCTACTCGCAACTAACGCGATTAGGGGTTGTCAATCCCTTCATGGTCACTTACGAGAGTGAGATCTGATAGAGATGATAAATAATATTTTTGGTATTTTTGATAGATAGATGCAAAGTGAAAAGTAAAAGGCAAAGTAAAAACAAAGCAAGTAATAAAGTAATGGAGATTGATATGATGAGAATAGAACCGGGGGCCATAGGTTTCACTAGTGGCTTCTCTCAAGAGCATAGATATTCTACGGTGGGTGAACAAATTACTGTTGAGCAATTGACAGAATTGAGCATAGTTATGAGCATATCTAGGCAATGATCATGTATATAGGCATCACGTCCAAGACAAGTAGATCGAAACGATTCTGCATCTACTACTATTACTCCACCCATCGACTGCTATCTAGCATGCATCTAGAGTATTAAGTTAAAAAAAGAGTAACGCCTTAAGCAAGATGACATGATGTAGAGGGATAAATTCATGCAATATGATAAAAACCCCATCTTGTTATCCTCGATGGCAAAAATACAATATGTGCCTTGCTGCCCCTTCTGTCACTCGAAAAGGACACCGCAAAATTCAACCCAAAGCTAAGCACTTCTCCCATTGCAAGAACTACCAATCTAGTTGGCCAAACCAAAAAGGATAATTCGAAGAGACTTGCAAATATAACTCAATCATACATAAAAGAATTAAGAGAAGATTCAAATATTTTCCATAGATAAGTTGGATCATAAACCCACAATTCATCAATCTCAACAAACACACCGCAAAAAGAAGATTACATCGAATAGATCTCCATGAGAGAGGGGGAGAACATTGTATTGAGATCCAAAAAGAGAGAAGAAGCCATCTAGCTACTAGCTATGGACCCGAAGGTCTGAAGTAAACTACTCACACTTCATCGGAGGGGTTATGGTGTTGATGTAGAAGCCCTCCGTGGTGGATGCCCCCTCCGGTGGAGCTCCGGAACATGCCCCAAGATGGGATCTCGTGGATACAGAAGGTTGCGGCGGTGGAATTAGGTTTTTGGCTCCTGTTCTGATCGTTTGGGGATATGTAGGTATATATAGGAGGAAGGAGTACGTCGGTGGAGCAACAGGGGGCCCATGAGGTAGGGGGGCACGCCCAGGGGGGGCGCCCTCCACCCTCGTGACCGCCTCTTTTGTTCCTTGGAGCAGGGTCGAAGTCTCCTGGATCATGTTCAATGAGAAAATCACGTTCCCGAAGGTTTCATACCGTTTGGACTCCGTTTGATATTCCGTTTCTTCAAAACACTGAAATAGGCAAAAAAACAGCAATTCTAGGCTGGTCCTCCGGTTAATAGGTTAGTCCCAAAAATAATATAAAAGTGGAAAATAAAGACCAATATAGTCCAAAACAGTAGGTAAAGTAGCATGGAGCAATCAAAAATTATAGATATGTTGAAGACGTATCAGGGAGCAGAAGTCAGCCGTCTTTTCAATTCCTGAAAACTGTACTCACACTGTGGGGACCACTCAAACTTTTTATCCTTCTTGAGAAGTTCCGTGAGGGGTTTGGCTACTTTGGAGAAGTTTTCAACAAAGCGGCGACAATAGCTCGCTAGACCAAGGAAAGTCCTAAATTGTTTAATAGTTTCAGGTGGAGTCCAATCGAGAACGACCTTAACTCTCTTGGGATTGACAGCAATGCCCTTACCAGAGATTACGTGGCCTAGGTAGGTCACTTCTGGCAACCAAAATTCACACTTGGAGAACTTGGCATAAATGCAGTGTTCTCTGAGTTTTTCTAACACAAGTCTAAGATGTTCGGCATGCTCTTCCTCGTTCTTTGAGTAAATAAGAATATCATCGAGGTAAACCACGACAAATTTATCTAGGTACTCCATGAAGATTGAGTTCATCAAGCGGGAGAAGGTAGCTGGAGCATTTGTTAGACCAAAGGACATGACAGTGTACTCGTACTGGCCATAACGCGTGACAAAAGCCGTCTTAGGAATGTCCCCCTTTCTGATCTTGATTTGGTGGTAGCCTAACCTCGAATCCATCTTGGAAAGACTGAAGATCCAGCGAGCTGATCATACAGATCATTGATCATGGGGAGCGGATACTTGTTCTTTATCGTGACCAAATTAACAGGACGATAATCCACAACCATCCGATCCGTACCATCCTTCTTCTTGACAAAGAGGACGGGGCAAGCCCAAGGAGAAGAACTAGGACGGATGAAACCCTTTTGCAAGGACTCATCAAGTTGTTTCTTAAGCTCAGCTAGTTCTAAGGGTGCCATCTTATAAGGTCTCCTAGAGATTGGAGCGGTTCCTGGGATAAGATCTATGACGAACTCTACATCTCTGTCAGGTGGAACACATGGCAGTTCCTCTGGAAAGACATCGAGAAAGTCACGGACTACCGGGATATCTTCAAGGTCTGGAAGAGGGCTGGCATTAAGAGAATAGAGCTGACGCCTTGCAACTCTAGTGGAGACAGTGACTATCTTGCTAGATGGGTGTGTAAGCTAAACGGACCTGGTGTAACAATCAATCTTGGCATAATGAGCTTTCATCCAGTCCATATCCAGGATGATGTTAATATCTGTTGACTTGAGTGCTATAAGTGATGCAAGGAATACAAGTCTATCAACAAGGATTTTGTTACCATGGCTTACACTAGAAGTTTGCCATTTGGATCCAGGAGTTTGAATGACCAGTGGAGAGGGCATATCACAAAATGATATGTTGTGCAAGCTAGCATAGCTTTCAGAAATGAATGAGTGAGATGCTCCAGTATCGAATAGAACCGATGCTGGATGACAGTTGACAAGGAGTGTACCAGGAACGACATCTGGATCATCATAAGCGTTTCTAGCTGAGACGTGATGCACACATCCCTGTTTAGTGCAAGCTGGCTTAGCACCGATCGTCTTGCTTGATGGCTTAACACAGCCAACAGACTTCTCGGGCTGGGGTGGAGCATAACTAGTCTGAGAGCAGTCACATGCATAGTGTCCTGGCTTCCCGCATGTGAAGCAAGTCCCTGAAGTTGGACGTGGACCCGCACTGACAAGTGGTCTACCAATAGGCCTGGGTGGAACATATGACTGAGCTGGGGGAGGCACAACATAAGATGGCCTCAGTGAACATCCGGAAGGAAGAGCGGAGTTCTGAACCCAAATCCGGCGCTTCTGAGAACTAGAACCGGAGGAAGATCCCAAATCACGGGTGTGCTTACGGGACTCCTCATAAGTGAGATGAGTTGTCTCCGCATTGATGGCCTTGTTCACAAGAGCTTGGAATGTATCGCAATGATGCAGGTGGAGATCACGATGCAACTTGGGGTTGAGACCCTTCCGGAACCTAGCCTGCTTCTTGGCGTCCGTGGACACCTCTTCTGTGGCATAACGGGCGAGTTTCTCAAACTCTCCACTGTAAGCATCAATAGCCATCTTACTCTCGGTGAAACTACAAAACTCTTCTCTCTTGCGATCAATGAGGGCCTGGGGAATGTGATGCTCGCGAAAAGCCTCAATGAAATCCCTCCAGGTAGGAATCTGGCGAGCTGGAAGCATAGCCTCATAGTTCTGCCACCAAAGACTAGTAGGACCTTCCAGGTGGTATGTGGCATAGGTGACCTTGTCATCTTCAGCTATGTTCGCGGAATGAATCTTATGACTGATGCTACAGAGCCAGTCATCTGCATCGAGTGGCTCAATAGAATAATGGAAGGTAGGTGGGTGCAAGCGAATGAAGTCATGAATGGTTGCGGACCCTTTGAACTGATGTGCGGTGTTCTCCTCGATACGTGCCAACAAGCGGTTAGACTCACACTTGTTTCTCTTCATCTCTAACATGAACTCTGCCAATGAAGGTTGATCAGGAGGATCCTCATCCCTACCATCTCCATGGTTCTGGCTACGAGCAGCCGAAATTCGTTTAACTGATGACATCCTGAGAAACGAAACCAAGGACGGATCAGCATCAACTATCGACTGTAGAATGTAGGACAAGGAAATTAGTATCTCTCGAACTCTTAGGGAAATTCTGGCAGCATAACGGTAGCAGAACGCTCAAAATGGGACATCCTGCTAAAAAGGAGTAGTAAAACAACTCAACATCACCAGTCAAGGTTCTAAGATCATACTAAACAGGCTACACCGGAAGTACTTGAAAACTGGGGTATGACTCTGATCAACCAATCCTATGGGACTACGGAGTAGTAACACGTGATCCTGATAGACGGAAGAGAAAGCCTAGTTCCTTAACCTCGTAGGAAAGATAGGAGGACTCAGATCGGCAGGCCATGAGGTATAAGAAGTAAAAAGAGCCTTAAGTTCCTTCCCACAATCAATTCCCTTACATAACTAAAGAATTTCTAGACTCAACTTCGACCAGTTTGGCTTGGTATTCCTACAGGCAGTCAGGCTCTGATACCAAAGCTGTCAGGACCCCGATGCTATGCCACATCGATCTAGCATGTAACACCTCGTATCACTGAGGGAGTCCTGGATTAGGGGGTATCCGCACAGCCGGACTGTATGCATCGTCCGGACTATTGAAGCATGAAGATACAAGACTCAAGACTCCGTCCCGTGTCCGGATGGGACTCTCCTTTGCGTGGAGGGCAAGCTTGGCGATCCGGATATTGTATTTCCTTCTAATAGACTCCGTGTAAACCCTAGCCCTCTCTGGTGTCTATATAAACCGGAGAGGTTGGTCCTTAGAAGGCCGATCACAACTACAATCATAATCATCATAGGCTAGCTTCTAGGGTTTAGCGTCTATGATCTCGTGGTAGATCCACTGTTGTACTACCCATATCTTCAATATTAATCAAGCAGGAAGTAGGGTTTTACCTCCATCGAGAGAGCCCGAACCTGGGTAAACATTGTGTCCCTTGCTTCCTGTTACCATCAGCCTAGACGCACAGATCGGGACCCCTACCCGAGATCCGCCGATTTTGACACCGACATTGGTGCTTTCATTGAGAGTTCCTATGTGTCGTCGCTACAAGGCTCGATGGCTCTTTCAATCATCGTAAACAACACGGTCCAGGGTGAAACTTTTCTCCCCGGACAGATCTTTGTGTTCGGCGGCTTTGCACTGCGGGCTAATTCGCTTGGCCATCTGGAGCAGATCGACAGCTACGCCCCTGGCCACCAGATCAGGTTCGGAAACCTGAACTACACGGCGGACATTCGCAGAGACTTGATCTTCGATGGATTCGTGCCTATTCCAGGAGCACCGGACAGTCACGACGAACACGGCTTAGACCAGCTGTTGGACAATACTCGGGATATCACCCCTGAAGTAGCCCCGGACCTAAATCCAAACCAGGCTGCGTTGCCTAAGGACGGAGGGATGGACCCAGCCCCGCGGGCCGTACACTCATCGGCCGTGGAGCCGAAAACAGCCCTCACATTTGTGGAAGCTTGTGACTCCGGACCCCTAGACTTGTATCCGGTAGTAGGTTCCAGTCTGCGCGCTCCCGAGCCCGCCGAGCCTGGTTGCGCTCCGATAATAGAGTTTACCGCTGGGGATATCTTCCAGCACTCGCCCTTCGGCGACATGCTGAACTCATTAAAGTCTCTCTCTTTGTCAGGAGGCTCTCAACCAAACTATGTCCGCCTCGAGTGGGAAGCATGCGACGAAGGAAATCATTGCCCACCCACAACCCACTTCATTGCCACGGTTGATGATTTAACCGACGTGCTTAACTTTGACTCCGAAGGCATCAACGGTATGGACGACGATGCAGGGAAAGATTCAGAATCTCTGGGCACTGGACTACTACCTCGTCACATGATATATACATGGTGGACACGCCCAAGGAGGATGACGGTGACAATCCGGAAGATAAAACCCCCGGGCAAAAGCCAAAACGACAGCGCAGACGCCGCTCAAAGTCGAGCAACAGTAAAAATAGCGACAAGAGCACCAGAAAGATTGACACCCCAGCCGACTCCGAAGGCAACAATGACCATACGGACCCAGCGATGGAGCAGGACGAGCCAGGTCATACCGAACACAGTTCAGAGCGGACGCCCGATCACAATGATCCCGAGGGACAAGTTTATCAAACTTCCCCAGGACAAGAACAAAGTCCGGATGATGACACATTCATCATCCCGGAAACACACGTGGAACGAGATAACCCTCACAGAAAGCTTATGGCCACCGCAAGAAGTCTAAAGGAGTAGAAGCAACGGCTAAAAGCTGTACAGGAAACGCTCAATCGTAGATGGAATAAAGTGCTAGACACTGAAGAAAGATACGGTGATGATCGCCATACAAAGAGCTATCCAAAATAAAAGCTACTGCCAGAATTCGACGACGAGGCCGTTCCACCAAAGAATAACATGACTAGGAACCCAGACGTACCGCTTCATAACCGCAACAGACTGGCTACCGACGCCGCGCACAATTTGCGTGAGCTCCTGGATAAGAAAGCCGACACGGCCAGGTCCATCTACGGATCTAAAGGACACACCCTGGCGAGGGACTATGGTCACCAAAATGACCATTCAAACCAAATACCAGTTCGAAACAAGCACCGGACACAACAACAGCCGATGACATGCCACAGCATGTCCAGATACAAAGGGGCTGCACACCCCCTGTGCTTCACCAAAGAAGTGCTGGACCATGAATTTCCACAGGGTTTTAAACCTGTGAATATAGAGGCATACGAAGGAACGACAGACCCAGGGGTCTGGATCGAGGATTTTATCCTGCATATACATATGGCTCGAGGGGATGACCTCCACGCCATCAAATACCTTCCCCTCAAGTTGAAGGGACCAGCTAGAGACTGGTTGAAAAGCCTCCCCTAAAATTCAATTGGGAGTTGGGAGGAACTTGAGGACGCTTTTAGGGCCAATTTTCAAGGGACTTATGTCCGGACTTCGGATGCAGACGATTTAAGTCACATAATCCAATAGCCTGGAGAGTCTGCCCGCAAGCTTTGGAACAGATTCCTCGCTAAGAAGAATCAAATTGTCGATTGTCCGGATGCCGAAGCATTAGCGACATTCAAACACAGCATCCGCAACGAGTGGCTCGCTAGACACCTCGGCCAAGAAAAGCCAAGGACAATGGCAGCCTTGACAAGCCTCATGACCCGCTTTTGCGTGGGAGAAGATAGCTGGCTTGCCCGAAAAGGCACCAGTGATCCCAGCACATCTGAAATAAGGGAGGCAACAGGAAGCCACAGCGTAATAAAAACAAACGTCAAAACAAGGAAGAGAGCCCGGACAACACAACGGTAAACGTCGGATTCAGGGGCTCTCGACCCGATCAGCAAAAGAAGCCACTTAAAGGCAGTAAAGAGGGACCGTCTGGTCTGAACAGAGTCCTGGATAGACTATGCCAAATTCATGGCACCCCCGACAAACCCGCGAACCACACGCACAGAGAGTGCTGGGTCTTCAAGCAGGCCGGCAAATTAAATGCCGAACACAAAGGAAGGGAAACACCAAGTGAAGACGAGGATGAACCTCGCTAGCCGAACACTGGGGGACAGAAAAAATTCCCACCAGAGGTTAAAACAGTAAACATGATCCACGCGGCTCACACATCTACGAGAAGGCACGAACGCGCACTCAGAGACGCATACGATATAGAGCCCATCGTACCCACACCTAACTAATGGATGGCTTGTCCGATCACCTTCGATCACACAGACTGCCTAACTAGTATTCGGCACGGAGGATCAGAGGCCTTGGTGCTTGACCCAATAATCGACGGATACCATCTCACCCACGTCCTCATGGACAGCGGCAGCAGTCTCAGTTTAATACACACACACACTGTCCGTAGGATGGGGATAGACCCATCCGGAATTAATCAAAGCAACACCACCTTTGAACGGGTGATACCAAGCGTTGAAGCCTACATCAGGGGCTCTGTTGTATTGGAGGTAACATTCGGCTCCCCAGGAAACTCCAGAAACGAAGAAATACTCTTCACCATTGCACCCTTCCAAAGCAACTATCATGCATTACTTGGAAGAACAGCCTTCGCCCGCTTCAATGCATTACCGCACTATGCCTACCTCACACTCAAGATGCCCGGTCCATGTGGCGTCATCACCGTTAACGGAAACACAAAGCACTCTTCACGCGCGGAGGAATACGTGATGGCTCTAGCGGCCGAACTCTAAGCGGCCTCCGATACCAAAAAGCATGACTGGTCATCAAGACCACAGACACGGTTAGATGAGTCCGGCAGCCCGGATAAAAATGAACCAGGGCGCCGTATATGTAATCCCATAGAGGACACTAGTGGCTATAAATATTTAACACAGCCCCACACTTGGCTCAACCTTATTGGCAAGCCAATGTCGTACACTTTTACTATCCATCGCATACTTACGTTGTACTCTCCTACACGAGTTTTGCTTTTTACAGACAACATTCGCACGATACCCTTCTAGGATACGGCGCAACAGAGACAAAGGCGCAGACGTGCAGCAGGGCCGCGCTCAAAAGGTTGCTTTTTAGATGAAGCCCCTATGTAAACCTTTTTATTGCCTCTTGTTGTTTAAACATCCCATGGGTTCCATACCCACAGAGGATACTGTCGTTATTGGCATTTCACCACGAAAGACTAATGCACGTACCTGGAAATACAGGGTTTATAATGAATGGGCATTCTTCAGCCCATTCTTTGCTATAAAGTCCGAATACCTTCGGGAGTGTTCGGCGTCACGAGTTTGGCCTTATATGCATCAGCTCCAAATCATGTCTTTGGTCAAATGTTGGGTTTGCCCGGCTCCTGGGTTTGCCGCCTTACGTTCCGTTCTTATCGGCTAAGGCGGCCAAAGGAGACCTACTGCGATTGTGCCCTAGTTATTCTTGATGAGCACCTTAGTAGAGCAAGCCGAAAACTGACTGCCATGATACAGCGAGAGACTATTCAACCACTCGAAGACTTACCAGAATCTTTAAGATTCCTCTGCATTAACGAAGGGCCGTTTCCCGGCCAAGTACATATGCGCCCGTATTTGAATGCACGCAAAAGTACCAGGGGCTACATAGTAGCCCCACCGTTAGACTCCCATGGCTAAGCGAAGGTGTTACAACTATATAGTCCGGTTGCCTAGTTCGACATGCGATCACCTCCTTAATGGAACAAGACGTTGGACCAAGTGTGATTATGCATATTTTTCGCGAACACCCCAGCATTGTATGCATGGGGGCTAGAGCCAACGACTGCTAACTTTCGGATTACACATATATATATAAATGGCCGCACAGGAGACACAATAATACTTTTAGGCAAAAAGTATAAATATAGCCTTGTAACCAAAATAACATTGTTTTTTTACAATGATTCGATTTGTTACTCGAATAATACATTCTTAGAGCACTGCGCCTCTATTAAGCAGGCACCTTCTGTCACCTGCTCCAAGTAGTGCTTGGCCGGATACTGGCCTCCCTCCGGATTTTGGGTCGCTACAATGGTGGCTTCCATATCTGTCCAATAGCGTTTAACGCGGGCAAGAGCCATTCGTGCACCCTCCATGCACGCCGACCTCCTTATGGCAACGATCTGAGGCACAGCCCCAAGGAACTATTGCACTAAACCAAAGTAACTGTCCGGCTCGGCCCCTTTGGCCAAAGATGGTCTATTATAGACCGCATTGCAAGCCCGGACAACCTGTGAAGCCCCGCCACAGCAGCCATCTTCTCACTTAATGGCAGCGGGCGCACGGGAGCATTGAATTGCGACCAGAAAAGCTTCTCCACTTCTTTATCACCTTGATCCTCGAAAAACTTGGCTACATCAGATTTACTCTTCGCCAAGTCCGCATACGCATCTGCAGGACTCCAGCGTCCATCCAGGGGAGCATACTTCGGATCCAAAAACTTCATCCACAATAAGTAGGAGCCCCCAGCCGCGATTTTACCGGCCTGCTTAAGCTCCTCCCGCACACCCCTGACCTCCGTCCGCATCTCCTTGGTGGCATTAGGTGCCTTAATCAGGTCGGCCGAACTAGCCTTATTCTCCTTTTCAAGGAGTTCATACCGGTCGGCGGCATTCTTTAACTCCACAGCCATTTCGGCTATCTTTTCCTCGCTTCGGCGATGAGCAGCCTGTTCGGCTCTCAACTCTTCGGCCGCCTTTAGGGCAGCCGCATTGCTAACCCGAGCTTGCACCTTGGCCTGGGCAAGTTCCGCCCTCAGGGCCTCCATGGCAGCAGCACCATCTGTAGTCCAAACATATTGCATTAATATTATGCCGCTCTCATATTTTCCTATACAACATAATATGGAAGGCAGAGCACATACCTTGTGATTCGTCCATCTGCTCATTCACCAGCGTGATATCGGCATCAATAGATTTGATCTGCCTCGTTAGTTCGGCAACTTTATCGGACTGGTCGGTGGCCGGACCCATAGATACCTGTGCATATGCACAACACAATCATTACTATATGATCCCCCGTTTTCCGCCTAGGGCGGGCAACCAGAGTCTCAGGGGCTACTATCTATATGGAGCACACCTAGCGCGTTCCTCACAGCCAAAAAATAGTGTATTTTTCACTACATACCTCAAAGCCTCTGGGCAGGCTTGTAAATGCTTCATTCAAACCTCTTGTAGCGAATGAAATCTTCTTGAGCACCGCGCTCATTAATGAGCGGTGCTCCTCCGAGAGCGCAGCTCGCTCCAGTAGGCCTCAGTACGTCCGGCCAGACATTGAACTGTGCCGGACCCTTCTCATCGCCCCCCGTGGGAGACAAACGTTCTGGGCTTAGGGCGGCTGACGCATTGGCTTCCGGCTTCGGCAGATCCGGACTCCTCCTTGACGACACCTCGGTGCCGCCCGCTTCATGAGGCGGAGAGGTGGGTGGGGTCTCGCTCTCCATCACCTCGGAGGAAGATCCCCCGAAGATGAACTCTTTTGAGAAGAGTTGCTAGCTGGACAACAAAAGACGAATCCTGGTTATTGATCTAGGAGAAATGCAGTACCTTGGAATTAACGATTGACTTACAGCTCGGTGGAGGGCTGGCCCGTTGGCGGGCATGACACGGTGAGGGTGCCCGTTGGGGCAGAGCCCCATGGTGATACCTTTTCCCCTGGTTTGGGCATCTCTGTCTCCAAGTCTTCGGAGGCGGCCCTCTTCTTCCCGTGCGGGGAGGAAGCTTTAGCCTCCACTTCCCGGCTGTCCTCCTTAGGGGAGGTAACAATTCCCCCGGTTCGGATGCGTAGCGTGTGAAGTTTGGTTTCTTCATTCTTTCCCTTGTCTTTCCCTGAGGGCATTCTGCTGAGTACCCGGTCAAGCATCTTGGCCATGGTGGGACCAGGCGAGCCTTCGGAAAGTGGCACCGAACAACTGATTCTCTCCGCCTTGCTGAGCCATTCCTGGCCACGGATGATTTTCAGAATAACAACTATGACAAATAGAAAACAAGGTGTCTGGTATCAAGGCTACTTACTTGGGTATCTAGGCGGTTGCAGCTTAGGCCCGCATCCTCGATGGTGTCCGGACACACTACTTTTGGTCCGAAGAATAATTTGCACATCCCTTCAAGCTTCAGGCTGAAGAAGTGCTTAACAGTCCGCGGACCCTCTGGATTGAACTCCCACATCCGGAGAGGCTGGCGTTGGCACGACAACATCCGTCGGATTAACATCACTTGCATTATACTGACAAGGTTAATGTCCCTCTCAAGAAGCTCTCGAATGCGGCTCTGCAGTACTGGTACATCGCCAGCGGGCCCCCAATTCCGTCCTACGTCGGTCCAAGACGCTAGTTGTGACGTAGGGACCGTGCGGAACTCGGGGGCGTCCACCCACTTTGTTCCTCTGGGAGCCGTGACATAAAAACACCTCCGTTGCCATACATTGGATACTTCTGGGAAAGAACACTCTGGCCATGGGGCATCGGCCTTCCTGCTTATTATGGCACCTCCGCACTCCGCATGTCGCCCCTCGATCATCTTCGGCTTCACATTAAAGGTCTTGAGCCATAAGCCGAAGTGTGGGGTGACGTGAAGAAAAGCCTCGCACACAATGATGAACGACGAGATATGGAGGATAGCATCTGGAGATAGATCATGAAAATCCAACCCGTAATAGAACATGAGCCCCCTCACGAAAGGATCAAGGGTGAGGCCCAAGCCGCGGAGGAAGTGAGTAACAAACATGACCCTCTCATTGGGCTCTGGTGTAGGGATGACCTACCCTAGAGCGGGAAGCCTGTGCTGGATGGCGGCGGTCAAATATCCGACCTCCCTAAGCTTCGCAATGTCCTCCTTTTGAATCGAGGAGGCCACCCACCAGCCTTGAGGGTTGGATCCGGACATATTGGACGATCTGGGGTGTTGGAGCTTAGGTCTTGGGTGCTAGAACTCGAGGTGCGAGAAGGCGCGAGGGAGGTGGAGAAGAGGCATAGGCCTCGGCCCCTTTTTATAAAGGGGGTGAATATCAAGAGTCCTTAGTGTCACCGCTTGAGGCTTATCTAATAGCACACGGAGTCATGCTAACGGTCGTCGTGGGGTCACGCACGCCCGCATTAATGGAAGATCCCGTAATAAGAGGAACACGATCTCTGCCTTGACAGGACGTGCCAATAAAACCGCCTCACAACGTGAGTCGAGGTGGGGCGAGAAACACTGGTTCATGTTGAGTCGGGCCACGATGCAATGGCACGACGTACGAAGATTGCCAGCAGATCAGATTTACGCTATGTTCCCTACAATGGTATGTGAGAATCACCTCGCGGATCCGGACACGGTCTAAGTGTCCGATAATTACTTTGGAGTATTCGGAGATGGAACCCGCCCTGCAATGCCAAAGACAAGATTGCGCGCTGGACTCATCGTCATTGAAGCCTGGTTCAGGGGCTACTGAGGAGTCCTGGATTAGGGGGTATCCGGACAGCCGGACTGTATGCATTGTCCGCACTATTGAAGCGTGCAGATACAAGACTCAAGACTCCGTCCCGTGTCCGGATGGAACTCTCCTTTGCTTGGAGGGTAAGCTTGGCGATCCGGATATTGTATTTCCTTCCTTGTAACCAACTCCGTGTAAACCCTAGCCCTCTCCGGTGTCTATATAAACCGGAGAGGTTGGTCCTTAGAAGGCCGATCACAACTACATTCATAATCATCATAGGCTAGCTTCTAGGGTTTAGCCTCTACGATATCGTGGTAGATATACTCTTGTACTACCCATATCTTCAATATTAATCAACAAGGAAGTAGGGTTTTACCTCCACCGAGAGGGCCCGAACCTGGGTAAACATTGTGTCCCTTGCTTCCTATTACCATTAGCCTAGACGCACAGATTGGGACCCCCTACCCGAGATCCGCCGATTTTGACACCAACTATCACTTTGCGGCCTGACGCACAGTATTCCCACGGGTGTCGCCTTACCATATCCGGGACCATTTTCGCCTCTTGGCACATGTGTCGCTAGCATCCATATGACAAAGAACCCGGGCTGACATGGCTAGTCGTGAACCCAAAGTGGCACTAACTTACAGGGACAGGCAAACATGACCCAACAACGAACGTGTTGGTCATCAGCGAGTGAATTCAGGCTGTAGCAGCTGGGCTAGTAGGAATCCGGAGGATCTAGGCTGTAGCAGGCTAACAGGACTCTGGTAGACACTGTGTGACATTTCCCCGAAGGGACAGACACAGGAACGAAGAAGGACACATGTCGGCTAGCCTATGTGTTCCGGAGCAGTAGCAAGCTACCAGGGCTCAGTGGAAGCACTCGGAGACATTTCCCGGTAAGAGAGGCTACTAAGGATAAACAACTAGATAGTCAGATCCCACACATAGCAATACACATTACACGTACGCATAACATGCAAGTATGTGATGTACAACATGGCATCACAACGTAACTCAACAACTCATATAGATAAGGCTCACGAGCCATCATAGCATTTATTGCAAACAGGGGTCACATGACCCAGCATTCAAAGCATACAAGCAACAAGCGGAAGCATTACATGTCTGAGTACAGACATCTACAAATGAAAAAGGTTGAAGAGCCTGACTATCTACAACGTCCGATCAAGATCGTAGCTGAGGTACAACCTACTTGTCGAAGTCCATGAGAACACTAGTAAGACCGAAGTCTCTGCTGCAAAAACACAAATAAAGCAACATGAGTACAAAGGTACTCAACAAGACTTACATCAGATCCTATCATACATGAATTTGTATCAAGAGGGTAATGTGGGGTTTAGTTGCAGCAAACCAGCTTTGACTCAGTGGCTATCCTGTTCTACGACTACGAGGAATTTCTTTGAGGTGAGATAACGCACACGAGTCCACTAATCAGCACACAATACACTACTATGGATTCATCCCCATCTCCCTATGAGAAGGCCATCCATAGCACTCACACTTGTCTTGAGAATTTTAGAGTATCCACTTCAAGTTGTCTATGTACCACGTAAGCATCCAAGAAGTCCATAACCACGGACCCGGCTATTCGAATATATCATGTTAACACTACAGGGGTATACTTCTTCACACACGCTCTCGCCACTTATCGCCATGTACACGTCATGTATCTCAACAACCTTCAAGTGGAAGCCTGGCGAGGGTGTCGGCCACCACCTAACTAACCACACAAGACTCTAGTCCAGGTTTATCGCCTTTTCGGGTTCCATCCGCAAGGAGATCCGATCGGGATGTCGCTCACAGCCCCAAACGATGTGAGCAGGGTTCCCAAGCCCACCATCCGGGTGCCACTTGGTACACCGTGCCACCTGTGCCTAGTCTATCCCAAGCCCACCTTGCGGGTGCCACTTGGTAGAAAAATAGCACTACCTACAAACACCAGAAACTAGTTGCGACTCCTGGACAGAGATCAAGTTGGTTAATAAGTCGAGAGGGGTCGAGTTACCGGAACCGAATGTGTGGGCGAATCGAGTCATTGGACAACATACATAGAACTCAGTGCTTAAGGACGGTTCCAGTGAGACAACCCATCATGTACTCCTACATGGCCTCTCACCGCTACCTTTACCAAATCGTGTTAACACACTTCACCCTCAGCATCAGAACGTAGCACTGCACTCCAATTCATTCCCAATGAATCAGACCTGACACACTCTAAGCAATAGCAGGCATGGCATGGTAGGAACACAACAATGGCTTCAATCAACTCCTACACATTCTAGTGGGTTTCGACTATTTACTGTGGCAATGACAGGTCATGCAGAGGAATGGGTTCAACTACCGCTGCACAAAGTAGCAATTGAATCGTTGTTGTCCTATTGCAATAACTGAGATCAGGGGCGAGAGAGTAGGATTGTATCGGAATGAACAAGGGGGTTTGCTTGCCTGGTATATCAACAAGGGAGGCACTGCTTCACAGACAGGTACTCTCGAGCACTCTCTGGAGCAGGACCTATCGAGAAGGAACGGTGCCAACAATCAAAACACAAGCATATGCAACAATATGATGCATGATCATGGCATGTAGATGTGATTCTGTTTGAGCTAATGCAGCTAGCAGTCATTTGGTCGAAGTGCATTTGAACCAAAGATTCAAATGCATCTCCAAAGTAAGCTCTTATATATATATATATGCCATTTTAGTGTTTCACTTATACAGTAGGTATAAGTTGGTTTGTCATGCATGGAACTAGTACAAATGGATAGATTGCATTTTTCTTATAATTTTTCATATATAAATTATTTCAATCTGAGCTACGGTTGAATTTCCATGATTATTCGAAGTTTATAGCATTTTCTAGATTTTCCTGATTTAATTATATACAGAAAATAAATAACCGCGTCAGCACTGTGTCATGCTTGCATCAACAAGTCAACAGCGCTGACTGGGGTCAAACCTGACGTGTCGGTCCCATGTGTCAGTGTCTGTGGCTAATCCTAATTTAAATTAAACCTAAATTGGTTTAATTAACAGGGCAGGCCCCACGCGTTAGTGGCCCAGGGTGGTCAAACCCTGGTCAGACGGGGTCAAACCCATTCAACCGAGGCTAACCCCATCGGGGACTCGACCCCGGCGAGGCCAGACGCGGCGGCGGGCTGCGGGACCGTCGCTCCGACGACCAAACGCACGGCGGAGAGCACCTACACGATGCCTAGGCTCGCGCACATCCAGTGGTGCCCTCCGTTTAACCAGAGACGGCCTAGTCGACGGCGGCGACCACTTGGGCGGCAGCCTGAGTTTGGCGGGGAGGGGAGAAGGGGCTACGGTGCACGGCAGCGGCCGGGGTTGGTCGCGTTCATCTCCTGGAGATGTGCTGACCATGGTGGCATGCTCGGTTGCAGGTGCCCGTAGGTGTGGCGGCGGTGGTGACATGGCCAGCGGTGAGGTGCTACGGCCGTGGTGGGGGAAGGGAGCTACGGTGCGAGAATGGAGGAACGGAGAGAGGGGAATGGGGCAGGAGCTCACGGCGGTTCCAGTGGTGTCTTCAGTGAGCTCGGGGGAGGCCAACCACGAGCGGAACGGTGAGGGCGATCTCCAGCGACCAGAGACAAAGACGGTGGCGATGGCGGCTCTCCAGGGCTTCCCGCATCGTGTGGCCCGACGGAGAGGTGGCGGACGACGTGGCGGAGCTCGCAAGCATGACGGGTGGTCAAGGGGAGCACGGAGGACACGAGGGCAGCGAGGGACGACGACGGTGGCGTTCGGCCACAACAGAGAGAGCGAGGGGAAGAGGGAATGGGCACGGGAGAGAGCGAGAGAGGCTTGGGGGTGCGTGGCGAAGCATGCGTGATCCAGGCGACGCGGGGGGGGGGGGGGGGGGAAGCAGGAGGTTGCGGGAGACGTGGCCGTGGCCGCGTGCACCGGCGCGTGCCCTTGTCCTTCTGTCGTCACCAAGAGGACGACAGTTGGCGGTTGGTCCAGTGGGCCGCACCGCTGGGCCGGCTGAGGCGCCAGATGGCTGCACGTAAGCGGCAGGTAAGCTTTTTCTTTTTTGTTTTCTTTTCTATTTTTCTGACATTTGTTTGATTTAATAAAAATACTAGACCAATTTATTTTCTTATGCCAATTTTTGTAGGGGCTAGTGGTATTATTCCAGAGCTCCTCAACTTCTAGCATAATTTTTGGACAATATTTTATATATATAACAATATATATCCAAAGCAAATAATTACTGCATTAATTCCGAATGCCCAAAATAAATATCTATGAGCTCCTAAAAATATTGGTTTGATTTTTATCTCTGTCCAATATTTTCATAGAGCAACATGAACATTTTCTTGGACCTTTTTGGAGCAATTTTTATATGGGTCATTTCCAGAAATCGTTCTGAGGGTTTCACAAATCCCCGTTTCAAATTTAAATGGAATTTAAACATGATGCACACATGAGTAGCTAGCCTTGACATACTAGAACTAGGGATGTCACAGAAAAACTGTCGCTCCACCCGTCCTCATGCCTCCCTTCGCTCGCCACGTGTCCCCCATGCCTCCCTTTGCTCGCCACGTGTCCCCCATGCCTCCCTTCGCTCGCCACGTGTCCCCCATGCCTTAGAAAGGGCAGGCGGTGGATGCGGCGGACATGGGCATTAACGCCGAGGCGGGAAACTAGACGTCGCTGATTAGGGCAGCGGGTCGGTCCCGATTCCCTGTGCTTCAGGAAGCCACATTGGTCGTGCGGGGCGGCCGCCCCTTGTTCTGGGAGGCTAGGCTACGGCCCTACCCTTCTATAAAAATGGCGAGGGACGTTGCCTTTCAGCACTCGCCTTCGTCTCCTCCTTCTGTTTGGTATCTTTCTTCCACTCGCCATGGTGAGAGGGCGTGTTGGTACTTCGATGGCAACGACGAGGGCTTCTGCTCGACAGCGCGTTCCTCCTCCTCCAGAGCTTCCGGCGGTGGAGCCCGCCACGAGGGGGAGAGGAAGGGAATGAGGCCGAGGTCGCCACGGTACTCGGGAAAGAGGAGGACGGGGGGGGGGGGGGGGGGGCGCCGGCTGCGCTTCCGCTGGTGGCCACTCCTCCAATGAAAAACGACGCTTTTCGTGGCTTGTGTGAAAAAGATAAAGAAATGCCTCGTGAATAGTTAAAATGAAGCATCAGAAATTGTCTTTTTTACATAAGCCACAAAAAACGTCGTTTTTCACTGAAATCTTCTACATGCACATAAAATGTCCGGATGTACACATGGAATTTTTTGTTCCGAATTTTCAACTTTTCGAAATGTGTATTTCTACAATGGGTGCATATGCACCTAGGAGACAAAGGCAATTACCGATACACACGTAGCTACTCTCCTCGAGGCGACCTTACTGGGCTTGAGCGTTGCGTGTTCATCGTGGTCCTTCCCTCAATCCACCAAAGTAGGAGTAGGGTTTTACGCTTCCCACCGGCCCGAACCTAGGTAAAAATCGCCAGCATCACCTCTATCGTGTTGTTCCATGGCTTTTGCTCCTTATGCAACGTGACCTTCCCCCTTGCCGAACCACAAGGGGCTAGTGGCCCCATAGGTGATCGTGTTCCACCGTGACACGGGGATTGAGCACCGCAAGATTGAACCCATTAAGTCAATCTAGTTGGCCAAACCAAATGGAAAGATCAGAGAGAAATCAAAAGTTATAATAATCATGCATAAAAGAATTCAAACAAGAACAAACTAATATTCATGAATAATCTTATCATAAACCCAAAATTCATTGGATCCCAACAAACACCATAAAATAATATTACATCGAATAGATCTCCAAGAATATCGAGCAGAACATTGTATTGAACATCAAAGAGAGAGAAGAAGCCATCTAACAACTAACTATGGACCCGTAGGTTTGTGGTAAACTACCCACACATCATCGGAAGGTAGAAAGGTTGATGTAGAAGCCCTCTGTCATCGATTCCTCCTCCGACAGAGCGATACGTCTCCGTCGAATCTATAATTTTTTAATTTTTTTGTGCCAATATTATACAACTTCCACATACTTTTGGCAACATTTTATATGATTTATTGGACTAACCTATTGATCCAGTGCCTAGTGCCAGTTCCTGTTTTTTGCATGTTTTTTGTTTAGTAGAATATCCATATCAAACGAAGTCCAAATGCAATAAAAATTTACGGAGAATTATTTCAGAATACATGTGATTTCGGGGACTTGGAATCAACGCAAACTGGGGGCCATAGTGCACACAAGACACCACAGCGCGCCCCAGGAGCCAGGCGCACCCCAGCGGTTTGTGCTCACCTCGTACGTCAGATGGATCTTTACTTTGGGTGCAAGGAAGCTTATATCTGGAAAAAATCATGTTAAAATCTCAGCACAATCAGAGTTACTGATCTCCTGAAATATAAGGAACGGTTTTCAATCAAATCTGAGCAACGTGAAACAGAAAATAACAGAGAGGGATATCCAATCTCAGACTAGAGGGGGAACTCTCCTCCCTTCTAGGGGGGAGGCCAAGGAAGAAGAAGAAGGAGGGGGCTATCTCCCCCTCTCTCTCGGTGGTGCCAGAGTGCCGCTGGGGCAAGGATCGTGACGGCAATCTACATCAACAATCTTGCTACCGTCAACACCAACTCTCTCCCCCTCTATGCAGCGGTGTAACATCTCTTCTCCCCACTGTAATCTCTACATAAACATGGTGCTCAAATCCATATATTATTTCCCAATGATATATGGCTATCCTATGATGTTTGAGTAGATCTGTTTTGTCTTGTGGGCTAATCGTGATCTTGGTTGGTGTGTGTGTATATGTTATTTATGGTGTTGTCCTACGGTGCCCTCCGTCTCGCGCAAACGTGAGGGGTCCTCGCTGTAGGGTGTTGCAATATGTTCATGATTCGCTTATGATGGGTGGCGTGAGTGATAGAAGCACATACCCGAGTAAGTGGGCTATTGCGTATGGGAGTAAAGAGGACTTGATACTTAATGCTAAGGTTGGGTTTCATGACCTTATTGATATTTAGTAGTTGTGGATGCCTGTTAGAGTTCCAATCATAAGTGCACATGATCCAAGTACAAAAAATATGTTAGCTCATGCCTTGCAAGAATGATTACCAGTCTAGTTATCGATTGCCTAGGGACAAATGAGTTTCTTGTTGACAAAAGTATCTACTTTTATTACCTTGCAATTTATTCATAGTTTTATTCACGCAAAGTACCTGTAGTTTTATTCTTTTGAAACAGTTTCATACTTGTTCTAGGTAAAGCAAACGTTAAGTGTGCGTAGAGTTGTATCTATGGTCGATAGAACTTGAGGTAATATTGGTTCTGCCTTTAGCTCCTCGTTGGGTTTGACACTCATCTTTATCAAAAAAGGCCTCCAGATGGGATAAAGGAAGAATAGAAACTTGCGATGGTGGAAAAATTATTTTGGGTGGCTCTCTTTTGGTTTCCCGATTTTAGATAATTTATAGAGGTGGACTTAGGTCAGACAAAGCCACGAGGGGCCCGCAAGGCGTCAGGGCGGGCCTACCTCCATGGGGCCACCCTATTGCCTCGGCGTCTTCTCATTTTCCTTCGGGTCTCCTCCCGAAGCTTTTAACATCTCTCTTGTCCAGAAAAAAATCGTCAAAAAGTTTCATAGCGTTCGGACTTTGTTTGGTACTAATTTCCTGGAAAAAAACAAAAACAGGCAAAAAACAACAAATGGCACTTGGCACTAGGTCAATATGTTATTCCCCAAAAATGATATATAATTGCATATAAAAAATCCAAGATTGATACTATAATAGCATGGAACAATAAAAAACTATAGATACATTGGAGACGTATCATATATCAACAAGGAGATGTCTCGCTAAGCGAGTAGCCTAAATACCACCATGAATTTTACCTCTAGTCATGTTAGTGGCAAGTGGCATGCAATTATAGCTCCGAGACTATAAGTGTTGTCACTGTAAAGTGCACGACATCATATTGCGAGGTCAAGGGAACTAAGGGTACCACCTTCCTCCCTAGCAATCAAACATTTTCCTATAAACACTACAAAAAAGACACATCCATGACATTTTGGGCCGAATGAATTTTTTTCTGTCATGCATATGACACTTCTATGACGATAACTGTGACAAAACCCAGTATCATCATAGATGTGGTGGGCTCCTACTTCTATGACAAAAAATCATGATAGAAAATGGGCTTTTCGTCCTGGGCGGGCTGGAGACGTAGCTGCATGACATTCTTTGGGCCATCCATGACGGAAAAAACCATGGTAGAAGCGAGGGCGAGGAAAATTTCGGCGACTTCCCGGTTACGGTGGGTGGTCGGGGGCCGAGCGATGCACATTTCTCTCATACACGTACGCGCGTGTGTGCAAGGCGTTGGGCTCTAACTGAACCCGAGCGATTGTAGTGCAGGCTACGCGTTACTGAACCCGAGCGATCGATCGATGGCTCTTAACTGAACCTGATTGAGCGATTCCTTCACTACTACTACTAACTGAAGCCGATCGAAGCTGCCTATGGATGAACAGTGAGCGTTGTCAGGGGGGGTTAGATGAACAGTGAGCGGTGGGGGTGGATGAACAGGACCCTCGTGGTGTTTCCTCTGGATGAACAGGACCCCGATCGATCAAGCCAGTTGGGGCTAGATGAACAGGACCCCGATCGATCGAGCCGGTTGGGGCTAGATGAACAGGACCCCGTGGAGGGCTGGATGAACAGGACGACCCAGTGGAGTGCCTGATGAACAGTAGACGGTGGAGGGGTGGATGAACAGTAGCCCGTGGAGGGGTGGTTGAACAGGAGCCCGTGGAGAGGAGTGTTTGGATAGTAGCCGGTGGAGTAGCACGCAGTGGAGGCTGGATGAACAAGAGCCCGTGGATGAACAGTTGCCCGTGGAGGCTGGAGAAGGTCGATGGTCGATGAACAGTACCCCGTGGAGGCTAGAGGAGGTCGACGGCGGAGATGAACAGTATCCCGTGGAGTCCCGTTTTGCGGTACACCACACCCCTCCCGATGAACAGGACCCCCGTTTCAACCGTAGCACTCCAACACAAGTCCGTTTCCTCCGTTTTGCGGTACGCCACACCCCTCCCGATCAACAGGACCCCGTTTCGACCGTAGGAGGTCCAACACAAGTCCGTTTCCTCCGTTTTGTGGTACGCCAGACCCCTCCCGATGAATAGGATCCCGTTTCGAACGTGGCCGGTCGAACACAAGGCCATTTCCTCTGTTCTGTAGTACGCCAGGGCTCGTTTCCTTTGCTTGTTCCGTCCAAGCCCTCCAGATGAACATGACCACGCATTCCGCTCCGACCCAGCCGATTGGCTCCCCATCAACATGACCACGACCCTATTTCTCCATTCCGACCCATCCATGTACACGAGCCCTGGCCGTACATATGCGCGAGTAGGCATTCGAGACCCCACCCGTATGTATGTACGTGGCCGTATTTACTTTCTTGCACCTTGACCGCTGTACGTACGTCTATATGCTACATGTGCACCTCTACTACGACACGTGCGCGCCTCTACATCGACCAGTATGTACGTACACGTTCGTGATCAGAATGACAATGCTACATACGCTTCGACCAGGTGGGTCCTGACTGTTAGGCACTTCCTTGCGTGTGAAGATGTAGCTGGTGGGTCCTAGCAGTTAGGGGGGCGAATCGTTTTTTTTGCCTGTAGGCACTTCCTTGCATGCGAAGATGTAGCTGGTGGGTCCCAGCAGTCAGGGGGGAAACGTTTTTTTGCGAGATATGGTGGCCCGTCCGGTGGGTCCCTGCTGTCAGGTGGAGGAATACTTAATTTGCACGTAATAAGGAGGCAGTTCCTTGTGGCCGCCGTGGACCCAGCTGCCAGTCTCTCCACGTACAGTACTCTTCCGATGGAAGTGATTCCTTGACAGCGTTGACCATGCCGCGCCAAGAGCACCAGGGCGGTGGACGACAGCGAGGCCTAGGAAGGGGATGACGCGGAGTTGGGGAAGACGCGGCAGTGCATGCCCATGCGTATAGGACTATGAGGGTTCACTCATTTGGCTACAGTATGAGGCTGCCGTCGCCGCAGAATAACAGGGCATGTGGGTGAGTAGAGAGATGGCCTGGCCAGCGGTGGGAGTAGTAGGGGGCGGTGAGGCCTCCGCGGCATCACAGCCGGCCACGGGAGGCAGGAGCACGCGGCACGACCAGCGCTGCTTTGGGTGGCTGGAGCAAGAACACCAGAGGTTGAAGAAGCACTAGAGCCGTTGGATGGACAACATACGGTCACTGGAGCTCGAATCGTTCATATTGACTATGTTGACAAAGCCCTCCGTCCCCGTCAACTTAGTAGGCCCACAAGTCAGCCTCCCACCAAGGTGGGTCCCAGCTAGTGATACGTCTCCAACGTATCTATAATTTTTGATTGTTCCATGCTATTATATTACCCCTTTTGGATGCTTATGGGCTTTATTTTACACACTTATATCATTTTTGGGACTAACCTACTAACCGGAGGCCCAGCCCATATTATTGTTTTTTTGCCTATTTCAGTATTTCGAAGAAAAGGAATATCAAACGGAGTCCAAACGGAATGAAACCTTTGGGAGCATGATTTTTGGAACGAACGTGATCCAGAGGACTTGGAGTGCAAGTCAAGAAGCAGCCGAGGCTCCCACCAGATAGGAGGGCGCCCCCCCTCCTGTAGGGCGCGTCCCCTATCTCGTGGGCCCCTCGGGCGGCCACCGACGTACTTCTTCCTCCTATATATACCTACGTACCCCGAAAAAATCCAGGAGAAGGACGAAACACAATTTCCACCACCGTGAGATCCCATCTTGGAGGCTTCATCGGCACTCTGCCGGAGGGGGAATCGACCACAGAGGGCTTCTACATCAACGTCCTTGCCCCTCCGATAAGTTGTGAGTAGTTTACCACAGACCTACGGGTCCATAGTTATTAGCTAGATGGCTTCTTCTCTCTTTTTGGATCTCAATACAATGTTCTCCCCCTCTCTTGTGGAGATCTATTCGATGTAAACTCTTTTTGCGGTGTGTTTGTCGACATCCGATGAATTGTGGGTTTATGATCAAGTTTATCTAAGAATAATATTTGAATCTTCTCTGAATTCTTTTATGTGTGATTGAGTTATCTTTGCAAGTCTCTTCGAATTATCAGTTTGGTTTGGCCTACTAGATTGATCTTTCTTGCCATGGGAGAAGTGCTTAGCTTTGGGTTCAATCTTGCGGTGTCCTTACCCAGTGACAAAAAGGGTTGCAAGGCACATATTGTATTGTTGCCATCGAGAATAACAAGATGGGGTTTATATCGTATTGCATGAGTTTATCCCTCTACATCATGTCATCTTGCTTAATGCGTTACTCTATTCTTATGAACTTAATACTCTAGATGCAGGCAGGAGTCGGTCGATGTGTGGAGTAATAGTAGTAGATGCTGGCAGGAGTCGGTCTACTTGTTATGGACGTGATGCCTATATACATGATCATGCCTAGATAATCTCATAACTATGCGCTTTTCTATCAATTGATCGACAGTAATTTGTTCACACACCGTAGTACTTATGCTATCTTGAGAGAAGCCTCTAGTGAAACCTATGGCCCCCGGGTCTATCTCTTATCATATTTGCTATCAATCTACCTTTATTTTCATCTTTACTTTTTGCATCTATATTATAAAATACCAAAAAAATATTTATCTTATCATACTATCTTTATTAGATCTCACTTTCGCAAGTTGCCGCGAAGGGTTGACAACCCCTTTATTGCGTTGGTTGCGAGTTCTCAGTTTGTTTGTGTAGGTGCGTGGGACTTTTGAGGAGCCTCCTACTGGATAGATACCTTGGTTCTCAAAAAATGAGGGAAATACTTACGCTACTATCGCTGCATCACCCTCTCCTCTTCGAGGAAACCAACACAAGCTCAAGACGTAACAAGAAGGATTTCTGGCGCCGTTGCCGGGGAGGTCTTCGCTCAAGTCAAGACATACCAAGTACCCATCACAAACCCATCTCCCTCACATTTACATTATTTGCCATTTGCCTCTCGTTTTCCTCTCCCCAACTTCACCCTTGTCGCTTTATTCGCCCTCTCTTTCCCAATCTCTCCTCTCTCTTTCCCTTGCCTTTTTCTGTTTGCTTGTGTGTTGGATTACTTGTTACCATGGCGCAAGATAATACCCAATTGTTTGATTTCTCGAATACCAATAATAATGATTTCCTTAGTACTCCAATTGCTCCTCTTAATGATGTTGAGTCTTGTGAAATTAATACCGCTTTGCTGAATCTTGATATGAAAGATCAATTCGTCGGCCTTCCTAGCGAAGATGCCGCTACTCATCTAAACAACTTTGTTGATCTGTGTGATATGCAAAAGAAGAAAGATATGGATAACAATATTGTCAAATTGAAGTTATTTTGGTTTTCACTTAGAGATCGTGCTAAAGTTTGGTTTTCATCTTTGCCTAAAAATAGTATTGTTTCTTGGAACAAGTGCAAAGATGCTTTTATCTCTAAATATTTTCCTCCTGCTAAGATTATCACTCTTAGGAACGATATTGTGAATTTTAAACAACTTGATCATGAGCATGTTGCCCAATCTTGGGAAAGAATGAAATTGATGCTTCGCAATTGCCCTACTCATGGTTTGAATTTATGAATGATCATACAAAAATTTTATGCCGGTTTGAACTTTGATTCTAGAAATCTCTTAGATTCGGCCGCGGGAGGCACGTTTATGGAAATCACGTTAGGAGATGCTACAAAACTTCTTGATAATATTATGGCTAATTATTCTCAATGGCACACCGAAAGATCTTCTAGTAAAAAAGTGCATGCTATAGAAGAAATCAATGTGTTGAGTGGAAAGATGGATGAACTTATGAAATTGCTTGCCACTAAAAATACTCCTCTTGATCCCAATGATATGCCTTTGTCTTCTTTGATTGCGAATAATAATGAATCTATGGATGTGACTTTTGTTGGTAGGAATAGTTTTGAAAACAATGCTTATAGAGGAAACTTTAATGCTACACTATTCCCTAGTAATCCCTCTAATAATTATGGAAATTCCTACAATAATTCTTATGGTAATTTTAATAAGATGCCCTATGATTTTGAGAATAGCGTGAAAGAATTTATGATTTCTCAAAAGAAATTTAATGCCTTGCTTGAAGAAAAATTGCTCAAAGTTGATGATTTGGCTAGGAATGTTGATAGACTTTCGCTTGATGTTGACTCTCGTAAACTTAGATATTATCCTCCTAAGCATGATATCAATGAGTCTCTCAAAGTAATGAGAATTTCCATTGACGAGTGCAAGGAGGGAACCGCTAGATTGCGTGCTAAAAAAGATAGCTTTATAAAAGCATGTTCTTCTAGTTTCCATGAAAATAATGATGAGGATCTTAAAGTTATTGATGCGTCCCCTATTAGATCTATGTTTTGCAACATGAATTTTGATGATTATGGGACTGATGATGAATCAACTTTACCTAGAAGGCGTCCCAAGAATTCGGAGTCTTTAGATCTTGATGCTAAATTTGGTAAAAGTGAGATTGGAGAGTCTTCAACTTCTAATAACATTGGACCCACTATCTCGGATTTCAAGGAATTTGATTATGATAATTGTAATTTAAAAGGTTGTATTTCCTTGTTGCAATCCATTGTTAATTCTCCTCATGCTTATAGTCAAAATAAAGCTTTTACCAAACATATTGTTGACGCCTTGATGCAATCTTATGATGAAAAACTGAATTTGGAAGTTTCTATACCTAGAAAACTTAATGATGACTGGGAACCTACTATAAAGATTAGAATTAAAGATTATGAGTGTTTTGCTTTGTGTGATTTGGGTGCTAGTGTTTCCACGATTCCGAAAACTTTATGTGATATTCTAGGTTTCCATGATCTTGATGATTGCTCTTTAAATTTGCACCTTGCGGATTCCACCATTAAAAAGCCAATGGGAAGAATCAATGATGTTCTTATTGTTGCAAATAGAAATTTGGTGCCCGTAGATTTTATCATTATTGATATTGATTGCAATCTTTCTTGCCCTATTATTCTTGGTAGACCTTTCCTTAGAACGATTGGCGCGATTATTGATATGAAGGAAGAGAATATTAGATTCCAATTTCCATTAAAGAAAGGCATGGAGCAATTTTCTAAGAAAGAAAGTCAAATTACCTTATGAATCTATCATGCGTGCTACTTATGAATTTAGTGCCAACGATGGCACTCGTTAGATCTATCTTGCTTTTATGCCTAGCTAGGGGCGTTAAACGATAGCGCTAGTTGGGAGGCAACCCAATTTTCTTTATGTTTTTTGTTTTTGATACTGTTTAGTAATAAACCTTGCATCTACCTTCTGTTTAGTTGTGTTTTGATCTTTTAATTAGTGTTTGTGCCAAGTAGAACCCATAGGATAACCTATGATGATAGTTGATTTGATTTTGCTGAAAAACAGAAACTTTGCACGCACGAATATAATTTTGTTAAATCACAGGAACGTGATTTTGCGTTGATTCTTTTTGATGCTGATCAATAAACAAAATTTCCAGGACTTCCTATTTTGGTAGAAGTTTTAGAGTTCAAGAAGTTTGTGTTAGTTATAGATTTCTACAGACTGTTCTGTTATTGTCAGATTCTGTTTTTTGGTGTGTTGTTTGCTTATTTCGATGCATCTATGGCTAGTAAAATAGTTTATAAACCATAGAGAAGTTGGAAGACAGTAGGTTTAACACCAAAATAAATAAAGAATGAGTTCATTACAGTACCTTATGTGGTGGTTTTGTTTTCTTTCACTAACGGAGCTTATAAGATTTCCTATTGAGTTTTGTGTTGTGAAGTTTTCAAGTTTTGGGTAAAGCTTTTATGGACTATGGAATAAAGGGTGGAAAGAGCCCAAGCTTGGGGATGCCCAAGGCACCCCAAGATATTCATGAATAGCCAAAAGCCTAAGCTTGGGGATGCCCCGGGAAGGCATCCCCTCTTTCGTCTTCGTTCATTGGTAACTTTACTGGGAGCTATATTTTTATTCGCCACATGATATGTGTTTTGCTTGGAGCGTCGTGTATTATATTAGTCTTTGCTTTTTAGTTTACCACAATCATCCTTGCTGTACACACCTTTTGGGAGAAGCGAATTTGATTAGAATTTGCTAGAATACTCTATGTGCTTCACTTATATCTTTTGAGCTTGATAGTTTTTGCTCTAGTGCTTCACTTATATCTTTTTGAGCACAGTGGTGTCTTAATTTTGAAGAAATTACTAGTCTCTCATTCTTCACTTATATCTTTTTGAGAGTCTTTTAGAACAGCATGGTATTTGCTATGGTTTTAAAGTTGGTCCTAGAATTATGAGCATCCAAGCTGGGTATAATAAAAACTATCATAGAAAGTGAATTGGATGCTATGATCAATTTGATGCTTGATAATTGTTTTGAGATATGGAGGTAGTGATATTAAAGTTATGCTAGTTGGGTGACTATGAATTTAAAGAATGCTTGCGTTGAAGTTTGTGATTCCCGTAGCATGCACGTATGGTGAACCGCTTTGTGATGAACTTGGAGCACAATTTTATTTATTGATTGTCTTCCTTATGAGTGGCGGTCGAGGACGAGCGATGGTCTTTTCCTACCAATCTACCCCCCTAGGAGCATGCGCATAGTGCTTTGGTTTTTGATAACTTCTAGATTTTTGCAATAAGTGCATGAGCTCTTTTGACTAATGTTGAGTCCATGGATTATATGCACCCTTTCACCCTTCCACATTGCTAGCCTCTCTTGTACCGCACAACTTTCACCGGTACCATACACCCACCATATACCTTCCTCAAAACAGCCACCATACCTACCTATCATGGCATTTCCATAGCCATTCCGAGATATATTGCCATGCAACTTTCCACCATTCTGTTCATATGACACACATTACTTTTGTCATATTGCTTTTTTCATTATCATGTAGTTGACATCGTATTTGTGGCTAGGCCACCTTCATAATTTTCATACATGTCGCTCTTCATTCATTGCATATCCCGTACACCGCCGGAGGCATTCATATAGAGTCATATCTTGTGCTAGCTTTGAGTTGTAAATCCATAAAAGTGTGATGATCTTGATTATTAGAGTATTGTCCTAGTGACGAAAGGATGATGAAGAATATGATTCCCCCGCAAGTCGGGATGAGACTTCGGACTTTACAAAAAGAAAAAAAGAGAAAGTCCAAAAAAGAAGGCTAAAAGAAAAAAAGAAAAAAAGAAAGAAAAAGAAAAAAATAAAATGAGAGAAAAAGAGAGAAGGGACAATGCTACTATCTCTTTTTCCACACTTGTGCTTCAAAGTAGCACCATGATCTTCATGATAGAGAGTCTCATATGTTGTCACTTTCATATACTAGTGGGAATTTTTCATTATAGAAGTTAGCTTGTATATTCCAATGATGGGCTTCCCCAAAAGTGCCCTAGGTCTTCATGAGCAAGCAAGTTGGATGCACCCCCACTTAGTTTCTTTTGTTGAGCTTTCATATATTTATAGCTCTAGTGCATCTGTTGCATGGCAATCCCTACTCACTCACATTGATATCTATTAATGGGCATCTCCATAGCCCGTTGATACACCTAGTTGATGTGAGACTATCTTCTCCTTTTTCCATGGCTCACGCTCATGTATTGTGTGAAAGTTGAAAAGGTTTGAAATTATTAAAGTATGAAACAATTGCTTGGCTTGTCATCGGGGTTGTGCATGATTACATACTTTCTATGATGAAGATAGAGCAACAGCCAGACTATACGATTTTGTAGGGATAACTTTCTTTGGCCATGTTATTTTGAGAAAACATGATTATTTTGATTAGTATGCTTGAAGTATTACTATTTCTTTTGTCAATATAAACTTTTATTTTGTATCATGTGGATCTGAACATTCATGCCACAATAAAGAAAATTACATTGAAAATTATGCTAGGTAGCATTCCACATCAAAAATTCTCTTTTTATCATTTACCTACTCGAGGACGATCAGGAATTAAGCTTGGGGATGCTTGATACGTCTCCAACATATCTATAATTTTTGATTGTTCCATGCTATTATATTACCCCTTTTGGATGCTTATGGGCTTTATTTTACACATTTATATCATTTTTGGGACTAACCTACTAACCGGAGGCCTAGCCCATATTGCTATTTTTTTTGCCTATTTCAGTATTTCGAAGAAAAAGGAATATCAAACGGAGTCCAAACAGAATGAAACCTTCGGGAGCATGATTTTTGGAATGAACGTGATTAAGAGGACTTGGAGTGCAAGTCAAGAAGTAGCCGAGGCTCCCAGAAGATAGGAGCCCCCCCTGTAGGGCGCGCCCCCTATCTCATGGGCCCCTCGGGCGGCCCCCGACGCACTTCTTCCTCCTATATATACCTACGTACCCCGAAAACATCCAAGAGAAGGACGAAACACAATTTCCACCACCGTAACCTTCTGTATCCGCGAGATCCCATCTTGGAGCCTTCGCCGGCACTCTGCCGGAGGGGGAATCGACCACGGAGGGCTTCTACATCAACATCCTTGCCCCTCTGATGAGTTGTGAGTAGTTTACCATAGACCTACGTGTCCATAAATATTAGCTAGATGGCTTCTTCTCTCTTTTTGGATCTCAATACAATGTTCTCCCCCTCTCTTGTGGAGATCGATTCGATGTAAACTCTTTTGCGGTGTGTTTGTCGAGATCCGTTGAATTGTGGGTTTATGATCAAGTTTATCTATGAATAATATTTGAATCTTCTCTAAATTCTTTTATGTGTGATTGAGTTATCTTTGCAAGTCTCTTCGAATTATCAGTTTGGTTTGGCCTACTAGATTGATCTTTCTTGCCATGGGAGAAGTGCTTAGCTTTGGGTTCATTCTTGCGGTGTCCTTACCCAGTGACAGAAAGGGTTGCAAGGCACGTATTGTATTGTTGCCATCGAGGATAACAAGATGGGGTTTATATCATATTGCATGAGTTTATCCCTCTACATCATGTCATCTTGCTTAATGCGTTACTCTGTTCTTATGAACTTAATACTCTAGATGCAGGCAGGAGTCGGTCGATGTGTGGAGTAATAGTAGTAGATGCAGGCAGGAGTCGGTCTACTTGTTATGGACGTGATGCCTATATACATGATCATGCCTAGATAATCTCATAACTATGCGCTTTTCTATCAATTGCTCGACAGTAATTTGTTCACCCACCGTAGTACTTATGCTATCTTGAGAGAAGCCTCTAGTGAAACCTATGGCCCCCAGGTCTATCTCTTATCATATTTGCTTTCAATCTACCTTTATTTGCATCTTTACTTTTTGCATCTATATTATAAAATACCAAAAATATATTTATCTTATCATACTATCTCTATTAGATCTCACTTTCACAAGTGGCCGTGAAGGGATTGACAACCCCTTTATTGTGTTGGTTGCGAGTTCTCAGTTTGTTTGTGTAGGTGCGTGGGACTTTTGAGGAGCCTCCCACTGGATTGATACCTTGGTTTCAAAAACTGAGGGAAATACTTACGCTACTTTCGCTGCATCACCCTCTCCTCTTCGAGGAAAACCAACGCAAGCTCAAGACGTAGCAGCTAGCAGGGGGTGAATTCATTTTTTCTACGTAATGAGGAGGCACTTCCGGTGGGTCCGAGCTGACAGCGGGGGGAATGTTTTTTTCGCGAAATAATGTGGCCCATCAGGTGGGTCCCAGCAGTCAGGGGGGAAACATTTTTTTCACAAAATACGGTGGCCCGTCCAGTGGGTCCCTGCTGTGAGGTGGAGGAATCATTATTCTCCGCGTAATAAGGAGGTACTTCCTTGCTGCGGCCGTGTACCCAGCTGTCAGCCTCTCCACGTACAGTACACTTCCGATGGAAGTCGTTCCTTGACCATGTTGACCACACCGTGTTCCGTTGCATGCATGCGTCCATGGGCGTGGTGCGTCCCCACTATCTGCCTCTCACGTATGGTCATCTTCCGATGACTCTCGGTTGTTGACCATGTTGACCCCACCGTGCCGAGCGCACCAAGGCCGGTGGACGAGGCGAGATCCCAAACTGGAACGACCCAGAGATGGGGAAGACGGGGCAGTGGAGTCGCAGATGGAGAGGAGTGGGAAACTTGACTAGTTCGGGTGCGCGGCAGCACAGCCGCGGTGCCACCCACCGGAGACAGGAGCAAGAACAGAGGTTGAAGAACAAGCACGACTATTGGATTAACATCCAACGGTCTAGCTGCTAGAATCATTTGTTGATTCAGTTGACAAAGCCCTGCATACACGTCCGCTTAGTAGGCCCACAAGTCAGCCACCAAATCTGACGGGTCCCAGCTGTCAACGGGAGGAATAATTTTTTTTGCATAACAAGGAGTTACTTCCTACCGTGCGAAGATACATCCGGTGGGTCCCAGCTGTCAGGTGGAGGAAATATTTTTTTCAACTCAATATAGGAGGAACTTTCCTTGCGTGCGACCATGGACCTCGTGGGTCCCAGCCGTCAGGCCTCCACGTATAGTCCTCTTCCGATGACTCTCGTTTGTTGACCACGCCGCATCGAGCGCAGCGAGGCGGTGGACAACGGCGAGGCCCCGGACGGGAACGACTTGGAGATGGGAGGACGCAGTAGTGGAGTCATAGATTGAGAGGATGAGAAGGGTTATAACTAGTTCTGGTGCGGCGTGGGGCTGTAGTCGGTGGAGAATAACAGGATGTGTGGAGGGGTGGAGGGATAGCCTGGCCGGCAGTGGGGTACCGCTTCGCAGCGATGCGTGTTAAGCAGAGCCGCTAGCCGCCGGAGGCCGGACCAGGCTGTCCCGGCGACGCTAGAGGAAGAAGACGAGAGATTGAAGGTGTGTGACGTCCGTTGGATATAAATCCAATGGCTGTGGATGTCATAATCATTTGTTGACCAAGTTGACAACGCCCTGCGTAGGCTTCGACCTATTGGTCCACATGTCAGCCTACAAAAATGTGGCATATATTTAACCCATGTTTTCTAGAATGTACAGTCCATTTGCTGGGCTGGGTAAACAAATAATTTCACGTCAATTAGGCCCATTTATATTTTACAAGAAATCCCAGCCCATTTGCACTTCCTTGAAATACATGAATTAGCTGGGCTCCTTATATATATATATAATGTTATGTTAAAAGGATCAATTAATATCAAAAAATAAACCGGAGAGACACATTATATATATATATATATATTTAACAAATTAGCGAGTTATTGCTCAAAAAAAATGAGCGCATTATTATTAAATTGGTCCTTAAAATCTTCTCAAGGTTTTGTACGCAATCACCAGGATTTTCCTTGCCTCTGAGTCAAAAACAACCAGGATTTTCCTTGCCAACTTCTGTTCAACATTTACTTTTATAAGTTAATAACACGTGGGATGTTTTTATAATGTATATATAAGTCTCTATAATATATACGATAATAGTAATAATATAAATATATATATAATGTGTTTTGAAGGGAAAACATAAATTGGACACATCATTATTATTCTTATATATAGATAAATAGAATAGAGACCTGCGTTTTATTAAAACAATACATTGGGCTGCCGATCTTTAAGAAAAAGCCCGTAGGCCGGTATGGACCTCAAAAAATAAGTTGAAACCACTGTCTCCATATGTCGTGGGCTACGCATGTTAAAATACAAAACCTAGGCCTAGCTGATACTTGTTTGCCCTCTGGAAAAAAATTATACCAGATCCCTGAGCGAACTGGATTACAGAGGGGGTCGGCGGCACGGCTCAAGAAGCACATCAGGAGCGATTTCTTTTCTTCAGTGGATGGCTCTCGATAGCGTTTTTTTACTTGCCTCTGCACCATACAACTTGTATTTTTGGCCTCCTAGTCCGTCATGGTGGACCAGTAGCCCATTTGCTGGGAGGGCCAACCTACATAAACCAGCACTCGATTTTTCATCAAGCCCCAAAAACAACGCAGTACTATGTTTGTTTTGAGGCAGAAAACATTACGGCAGGGGTTGAGCGGGGGAGAGGGGAAGACAGAGTAATAAAAAGATTTAAAAGAGCTGATGCGCCATTGCTACCCTAACAAAGCAGGTTTAATTCTTCTCGGGAAGAAGATGTGCCGTTGACACCCACATGTCACATACCCCACAATAGTCATACTAACAAGTTCACACACAAATACAACAGAAAAGGTAAACATTCGTATCAAACTCAGGTTCACAGGACACGTTCATATTCATAGCCAACATTCACTATCAACAACTCAAAAGATTCATATAGACACAAGTTCAGCATATCTATGCATCCAAATGATTGATAGATCACACGACAATTTTCATACATAATTCACAAAAAGATTCAGATATACACATGTTCAGTATGTTTATGCATCCAAATGATTGAGATCACAGCCAATATGATCCATGGATGAACTTTAATTACCTAGGGTACAGACTGGTAAATAGTGTTTAGTCGGAGGTACTTCTTGCTAAAATTAATTCTTGTACGAGTAAACTTTCGAGTACATAAGAGGCAACACAGACAATCTGAACTTTGCTTGTAGGTTTATCCTCAAATAGTGGCCTCGTGCCGAGGGAGGTTTAAGCAACTTGGCCACTACTTTCATCCAACTAGTTTACTGGCTCATCTTGGTCATGTAGCTCACCAAAATTCTACATTGCAGACGAGAAAGGAGGCGGTTGAGAAAGTGAACCACCCAAATTTTTGTGCAGTTCAACTGAAATGGAGCATCCCTGGCATGCAGACTGATTAAGTGCCAAATGATTATACGCGTCAACCAACTTGTCTGGAATCTTTAGACTCCATGCCATACAGTTCGCTACCATATCTGCCGATAACCAAAAGGCACAAGTTGGGACCAAAGACTGGACTGTGTTCTTCTAGGCTATGCGCCAAACAATATTTTTGGCGTTCACTCTCCTAATACTTGGAGTTTGACAACTGGTTGACGCCGTTGTCTGGAATCTTTAGACTCCATGCCATACAGTTCGCTACCATATCTGCCGATAACCAAAAGGCACAAGTTGGGACCAAAGACTGGACTGTGTTCTTCTAGGCTATGCGCCAAACAATATTTTTGGCGTTCACTCTCCTAATACTTGGAGTTTGACAACTGGTTGACGCCGGTTGATACTCGAATGAATATAGGCACTTCTTGTCAACATCGATGCTTGTCTGAGTGAACTTTGGTGTACATAGCAGCAGCATAAGTATCTGTTCATTTGATCATTTTGTGCAGTTCTACTAAAGTCATCCAATGCAATGATTTGCCTGCGAGTTCAAGCTCCAAGTTACTCCTTTATAAAATCAGCAAACAATAGCACAATACCAAATTACCAGTACATGACAAGCACAATAATCAGGATAAAGACCAGTACCAACATGTGTGAGGTAGCATATCAATTACTATTTCCTTTAACTCAAACCTGAGATAAGTGAAGCGACTGACAGCAAAGGAAGAAAGCAGGCCGAGATTAGCGACTAACAGGAAAGGACTGAAGCTGTCAAGGCAATGAAGCACCCAAAGTTTTTGTGCAGTTCCACCAAAATCGAGCATACCTGTTAGCACATATATTGAGAAAGTGAGATTACTGTAATAGTGGGACTAGTTGATGAAACATACACTAACAAATAGAAGCACCCTGATTCTCTTAATGGGTAAAGTTAGCAACATAGTAGTCTTGCTTAAAGAGAGGTATTAGTTTATTTAATGAGTGCCAATTAGCTCAACACTCAAAGCATTGCCATTTATCATAGGTTGCAAAACTTTAACATGCAAAGATAAAGGAGTTTCTCATGACAGTAGCACGATACAAATAGAGATGACAACAAACTAATATGGATGAAGGACTTAGGCCCGTACCAACCTGAGAAAAAGCTCTTATTCATGTATTTCCATAAGAGATGATAAAGCACTCACTGGAATCACTCAACAGTATATATTTTTGTGCACTTCAAATGTATTGTTCAAATCACTCTTGTTTACCAGTATTGAGATTATATCGAAAGATTATCAAGAACTTCCAGCCGAGTTAAAGCACTGGCTGGGATACAGTTCATTGTATTGTCTTGTGTAGTTCCACTAAAATGTATGATTGGCACAACATGATCCCTGTTTGTACAAGTCGGAACAAGGTGAAACCTTCATTAGATTAGTGAGAAAGGATAGGAAGACATTAGCATATTACTCTAATATTAGCATCAAATTCATGATGGACAATATGCAAAACATTGCCTCATTGAACCAATGGCAATAAATTGACATGCAAAACAATTGTCATGACACTGATAATATTCCCTCCCTGCTCCACCCCATGATTCACCTCCATAGCAAACATACACACATACATGATTCAGCAAAGGGTCCTACTAAAGATTTGTTTAACTCTGACAGGAAAATTAGGCAGCAATAAATTAGTGGTACTTAAGTACTCCTAATTAATTAAGTGAGATAGCAGAAGTGGAAGGGCTCCCTGGAGGATCGTCTCACATGTAAGGTAGTCGTTGTTGGAGCCCTTGAATGGCCTCGACTGAGGCCTCTGGCTTCAGCAAGATCGCCTTGGCACTGTTTATTCTTCTTCTTCTTCCTCTTCATGCTCTGTTTCTCTTTCTCCTCACCAGTTGGTGAAACCAAGTACATGATTGGCCTTCTATTTCAGAATTGGTTTTGTCAGTGAGAGAGTACAAGTTTACTAGTAAAAAATAGCATTATTTTCTCAAGGAAGTTGTGTCGGCATTCTGGGAATGGGGGTCCCCAGACTTGCCTGCCTACGGCCTGCGGCGTGGCTCCACCAGCGGCCCAGTACGACCCGTCTTCATCAACCAACGCTCAAGACTCTCGCGAGGGGCCATGCCTCGCGGGGCGGATGACACAAGGCCTCCTCAGGAGTGGCCTCACCAGGCAGGCTCGCGAGGGAGGCGAAGAGATCAAGGCGAGGGGTACCTCGCGAGGTTCCCGTAATGCAAGCTATGACGACCAAGGACAGGAGGGCGCCAGGAGGGCTCCAGCATGCGCAGTGTCCTCGTTTCCTCTTTTGTGCTAAGGGGGCAAGTGCAGGCGCGGAGTACCGAGGCATCAGGCAAAGGTTTCCACATCGGTGCAACAAGACCAAGACTAGCAGGACGGCATGATGGAGGTCACCATGGAGCCTAGGATGGCGTCACCACTAGCGCCTTTGACAGGCGAAGACCACCTTTAGTCAGGATGGCCTGTACTGTTCTCCCCTTTCAAAATGGCCATTGTTGGATCCCTTCTCGCTCAATATTTGGGAAGAGGACCAGGGCCTCTATAAATAGGGCTAGGTACCATACTACAAGGGGATCGAATCCTTACCAAGTAGAATACCTCACCAGCTCAAGAACACCTCTCTTCACGAGGATGTTCTTCCCTTGTACTGTCCATCATCAGCCCAAGAGGCAATCCACCACCACCACACAGGAGTAGGGTATTACACCACAACGGTGGCTCGAACCTGTATAAACCTTGTGTCTCTTGTCTTGTGAGCTCATTGTGTTAGCTTAGAGATCACGGCGAGGATGAGGGCGTGTTTCGGTAGGGATAAATCTTCATGTGCACCCTAGTGTTAAAACCTTAAGGGTTTTGCTGAAACCCGACATCCGACATTTGGCGCGCAAGGTAGGGGTGCGCCTAAGTCTTCCTTCCGCTGGTCCGCGTCAAACTGATTCATCGCGTCCATGTCCGGCGACCCAACGACCAAGGTCGACTGCTGGGCGGCCTGGCCAGCTCAGGCCATGCCACCTGCCCAAGAAGACCTCAACCCCATGCCCCAAGCAGCCCACGCACCGCAGAGCGCCGCGGGCCACAGGCGGTGCGGTCACACACTGCCTGCCCTTACTCTGCGACAGGTGTTGGCAGCCGCAAGGGACTCAAGCCATGCCGCGGCCACGGTGCCGCACACCCGACGGGAAGAAGCTAACAGGAGAGCCGCGCTCAATGTGGCTCGGGAGCTGCTACGATGCAGGTTGATGGAGAGTGGTCGGGATGCGTTGCTGGAACGCGTTGCCGAGCTCCTGGATGCCACGGCCTCGAGGGCACCGCTTTTCTGCTTCCAGCTTCCACCCTGGGCCCCGGGCGGATCACGCGACGGGCCTCTCCGCGCCCGCGTGCCCCCAGGTATGCCCCAAGGCTTCGTCGACTCCAGCTCAACCATCAGCGCCGGACGCCAGGCTGCACCAGCACCACCTCCGATGAACAAGGGCATGCGCATTGCCGCCTACGGCCCGGGTGGGCCACTGCCCTACCATCCTCAAGACGGTGCACTAGGCCAGGCAACATGGAGAATGGGGCACTACAGCAAAGTCTTCGAGGCGGAGGTCTCGGAGGCTTACGTGCCCCGCATGGTGGATCGGGAGTACACACTGGAAGACGATCCTGGCACGTTCCTCAAGCCAGGATGGGAGGAAGAGATGCCAGAAGCCGAGCCTTTCCAGGAGCCTCAAGGAAGCCTCACCAACCGCGGTGGCAGCAGCAGCTACCGGGTACCGCTAATTCCTCAGGAGCAAGCTTATGCTAACCATGGGTCGCATGAGGTTCAGGTCACAGCAGCGGACGGTGGCCCGATTTCGGCAGCCTCCCTTCCACCAGGAGGAGCGCACTGGGGGCTGCGGGAGAGGGGTCAAGAGCCAGGCCCCTACCCACGGCGCGGGGAGCAAGGCGTTCCCCAGAGGTAGGCCCTCTGCCGAGGAGTGATACGTCTCCAACGTATCTATAATTTTTGATTGCTCCATGCTACTTTATCTATTGTTTTGGACTATAATGGGCTTTATTTTCCACTTTTATATTATCTTTGGGACTAACCTATTAACCGGAGGCCCAGCCTAGAATTGCTTTTTTTGCCTATTTCAGTATTTCGAAGAAACAGAATATCAAATGGAGTCCAAACGGAATGAAACCTTCGGGATCGTGATTTTCCAACCGAATGTGATCCAGGATACTTGGAACCTACTCCAAGAAGCTTCCGAGGAAGTCACGAGGGTGGAGGGCGCCCCCCTGGGTGCGCCCCCTACCTCGTGGGCCCCTCGGAGCTCCACCGACGTACTCCTTCCTCCTATATATACCTACGTACCCCCGAATGATCAGAATAGGAGCCAAAAACCTAATTCCACCGCCACAACCTTCTGTATCCACGAGATCCCATCTTGGGGCCTGTTCTGGAGCACCGCCGGAGGGGGCATCCACCACGGAGGGCTTCTACATCATCACCATAGCCCCTCCTATGAAGTGTGAGTAGTTTACTTCAGACCTTTGGGTCCATAGCTAGTAGCTAGATGGCTTCTTCTCTCTTTTTGGATCTCAATACAATGTTCTCCCCCTCTCTTGTGGAGATCTATTCGATGTAATCTTCTTCTTTTTGCAGTGTGTTTGTTGAGACCGATGAATTGTGGGTTTATGATCCAGCTTATCTATGAATAATATTTGAATCTTCTCTGAATTCTTTTATGTGTGATTGAGTTATCTTTGCAAGTCTCTTTGAATTATCCGTTTGGTTTGGCCAACTAGATTGGTAGTTCTTGCAATGGGAGAAGTGCATGGCTTTGGGTTCAATCTTGCGGTGTGCTTACTCAGTGACAGAAAGAGTTGCAAGGCACGTATTGTATTGTTGCCATCGAGGATAACAAGATGGGGTATTTATCATATTGCATGAATTTATTCCTCTACATCATGTCATCTTGCTTAAGGTGTTACTGTGTTTTTAACTTAATACTCTAGATGCATGCTGGATAGCGGTCGATGAGTGGAGTAATAGTAGTAGATGCAGAATCGTTTCGATCTACTTGTCACGGACGTGATGCCTATATACATGATCATACCTAGATAACCTCATAACTATGCTCAATTCTATCAATTGCTCAATAGTAATTTGTTCACCCACCGTAGAATACTTATGCTCTTGAGAGAAGCCACTAGTGAAACCTATGCCCCCCGGGTCTATTCTCATCATATCAATCTCCATCACTTTATTTACTTGCTTTTCTTTTACTTTTTACTTTGCATCTTTATACCAAAAATACCAAAAATATTATCTCTATCAGATCTCACTCTCGTAAGTGACCGTGAAGGGATTGACAACCCCTAATCGCGTTGGTTGCGAGTAGCTATCGTTTTGTGCAGGTACGAGGGACTTGCGCATGACCTCCTACTGGATTGATACCTTGGTTCTCAAAAACTAAGGGAAATACTTACACTACTGCGTCGCATCATCCTCTCCTCTTCGGGGAAAACCAACGCAAGCTCGAGACGTAGCAAGAAGGATTTCTGGTGCCGTTGCCGGGGAGGCTTACGCAAAAGTCAACATACCAAGTACCCATCACAATCCCTATCTCTCGTATTATATTATTTGCCATTTGCCTCTCGTTTTCATCTCCCCCACTTCACCCTTGCCATTTTATTCGCCCTCTCTTTTTCGTTCGCCTTCTTCCCGTATGTATCTTTGTTTGTGTTTCCTTGTGCCTTCTATATGCTTGCATCTTTGCTCGCTGAAAATCTATTGATATGGATCCACTTAAAGTGTTCTACTTGGATCATCTTCGATCCTTATGCGCTCGTGCTGAAACCCCAACTAGCCTAGTTTATGGGAAATCTTTAGATGAGCATGCTCATTATGTGCATCACCGTTTGTCTGAAAAAGGGAGACTCTTATGGAGTCAAATAAACAAATTGTTGTGTTATGCTTGGAATCTTTGTGAAATTTATGATTTTACTTGTTGCTCTAAGAACCCTAAAAAACACCTTCCTTACCTATGTGAGTTTAATGAAAATGAAATCTTATCTTCTTATGCAAAGGGTGTTTACAGTTACTATGATATCGAACAAATTGAAGAATTTGTTGCTTTTAAGGGTGCTTATGAAGTTGCTTCTTTGATTGAAAAGTATGATATTACTCTCTACGAATCTGAAAATTTCGACATACTTAAATATTGCTATGAAAATTATGCTCATAATGTCAATGTCAAAGAATATATTGAGAGAATGAATGTTGCTTTGGAAGGAAATAATGATATGCATGAATCTATAGATAATGATGATTCCGATGATTTGATTGAAATATCCCTTGATGAACATGATGCTTGCTATCCCTTTGGCCATGATGCTGATATTTATGAAGATGAATTTGCTATAGTTCCTTATGTTAAACATGAGATCGTTGCTATTGCTCCCATACTTGATAGTTCCTTTGATGAAAAGCATGATTGCAATGATTTTACTATAAATTCTCTTGATGTCAATTGTGTTAATGATATGCAAAACCCTAAGCTTGGGGATGCTAGTTTTTCTATGACTACTACTTGTTGCAATGATCATGATTGGGGTGATTCTTCTTTTGATCTTGAAAATTTATTTAACCCCCATGACGAATTTACTTTGCATCTTTATACCAAAAATACCAAAAATATTATCTCTATCAGATCTCACTCTCGCAAGTGACTGTGAAGGGATTGACAACCCCTAATCGCGTTGGTTGCGAGTAGCTATCGTTTTGTGCAGGTACAAGGGACTTGCGCTTGACCTCCTACTGGATTGATACCTTGGTTCTCAAAAACTGAGAGAAATACTTACGCTACTGCGCTGCATCATCCTCTCCTCTTCGGGGAAAATGAGCGCAAGCTCGAGACGTAGCAAGGAGGTGCTACAAAGCCTACCCTCGGCAGAGGACCCGTGGTCGCCGAGGGCGCCGCTGGCGTCCCCCTTTAACCCTTTGGCGTCATCCTGGTATCCGGTCGCCACCAATGGTGGTCGAGAGTGGCGCAAGGCGGGACCCTCATCTAGCGATATGAAGCAAGGCCCGGTGCCTGTGAAGAAGGCCCAGTGCCTGTGAAGCTCGTTGCCCGTGACACTCTCACGTAATAATGAGTGGGGCTGTACATGCCCCGGAGTCTCCGGAGTGCCGCCCTTGGGCCTCGGGGCTCCCTCCCACGCCTAGTGGCAGCACTTAGCTCTGCACTGGTGAGAAGACATCGAAGATTAGACTAGGCGCCAGATGCGGCCATTTGCTTTTTGACTCCCTTTCTGTTGTTGTGCTTTCTTGCTTCGGATTTAAGTTGGAGTTGAATTTCGTTTGTGTATGCGGGGAGGGTGACCTTTTCTCATTCGTGTGATTTCTTGTGTTCTGGTTCCTGCCTTGATTTGGAGTTTGCATCAGCTGCCTCCGCCTCGTGAGCCCCTCGCGGGCAGGGCCGGGCGAAGTGCACGCGCGCTGCATGCGTGCCATACTACGGCAGGCACTCGCCCTCACGAGGCCCTCTCGACCGGGTCGGCAGGCCCCTCAGGGGATCCTTGGGGGCTCACGACCTCGCGAGCTGATTCAGGACTTGTCCTGGCTAAAGGTAAACCACAACAACAAGCTCGCCGCAGGGCCCGTAGGCTTATGGAGGCACATATTCAGCATCTTTCCTAAAAGCATACGGACGGCAATCTTTTTACATGAGGGGCTTCCCCTCCCAAAATGATCTTACAACCTTGGGGGCCGCGGGGATAAACAACGGGGAAACACGGGATCAATCAGACATATTGCTCACCGCGTCCCCCGGGTCACCGCCAGATGCATCGCTGGTGCCGCTGTCGCTGTCACTGGCAGCGTCAACACTATCACGGGCGCCACCGTCACCATCATCGACCACGTCGCCTTTGTCCGCAGCGACTATCACCCCATTGTCGTTGGAAGTAAAGGCCCTGACAAGCGCATCCACGTTATCCTCCACCCATCGCGCCAGCTCGCCCGGGATAGCCTCGGGCACTAGGGAAATGGCGGCGTCAAAGTCAAAGTCAGGATTGGTGTTCTGAAGATGGCTGAAGACGCGGGAAAACCCACACCCGACCAGCCCGCGACTCCTCTCCTCAACAAGCTAGCGAGCTCTCTTAGAGTGGCTCTCTAGGCGCGTCACCATGTCAGTAAAGAAGTGGAGATGACCATCATAATTGGCCGTGTGGGGATGCGGGGCGTTCTCGTTGCAGATGTTGCCCATGGCCGTGTTTGCCCTGTTCCTCAGGTCCTGGAGCATGGGGTCGTGCATGTGCTCCAACGTCCGCCATTGAAGTATTTCCTCTCTGTTCTTCTACGTGATGGACTCGGCATTAGCAACCCACTGTTGAAGAGGAGGCAGCTCGGCGCGGGCGGAGGCCAGCTCGGCCCGCGCTGAGACCAGGGCAGTTGCGGCGGCCTCTACGCGTCGTTCCGCTTCGGTTAGCCTAGACGTGAGGGCGACCGTCCTGCCCTTGACCTCGGCTTCAACCAGTTTCTATTTCAGATCATATCTGCTCACAAGGTCCGCACAAGCCTCCTCCACGTGGTTGTCGACCTCTTCCTGGATCTGGGCCTCGCGCGCGCCAACATTGTCCTCTGCTTGGGTAACCTGGCGCTCCCTCATCTCCAACCGCTCAAAATCAAGATTGTGTTCGGTGGCCTCTAGCGTCAGCGCTTCCTCGCGCTTGTGGAGCTCCTCCTCCTTGACAGGAGTCCCCCTCAGTGACGCAAGGGTGGCTTGGCGCAGCTCCACTTGCTGCTCCAGGGAGGCGCTCCAGGCTTGGAGCTCCCACGCGTGCTTCTCTGCAACCTCACGACGACGATCTGCTTCCCGGGCCTCCTCCAAAGCTTGGGAACAGGCCTCTCACAAGGTCGCAAGGGATGCCTCGGCCTTCGCGTTGTCAAGCTCGCGCTGGTGGCGTGCAAGGTTGATGGCCACCCTCAACTTACGTTGCTCCTCGATCAGTCGTAGGGCCTCGACTTCAAGGCATGCATCTACGTCCGCAAGTTCTCCACCAAGCTGACCCATCGCGTCCATCGCCTTCCGGAAGAACTCGAGGCGGACGACGCTTTGTTCGCGTGCGAGCTTGAGCACACTACTGATGTCATCCTTTGTTGCGGGTGCCGTCGGTGGGATCCGAAGTGGTTCGCCCCCTCACAGCAGGGGGCTGGGGGCTGGCGCCCCCACGGACGCTGGCCAGGCCCCGCAATGGACCCGGACCGGCGCATGCTCGCCGCTTGAAGAGTAGCCAAGGATTGACGCCAACCATTCACCGTCCACGACCAGAGGAGGAGCCCTGGGCAGGCTGGCTGCTCTCCAGGAAGGGTTGCGAAGGAAAGGCGGCAAGAGCACGGGCTCAAGACACCCTGTAGGCAGGCTTGCTTCTCCGGCTGACCCCGCGTTAAGGGCGGCGTGCAGGCTTGGGGCGCTCAAGGCTAGCAATGAAGGCGAGGATGGAGGAGGCTGCTTCTTAGGAGACTCCGCAGGCTTGACATGAGGGATCTTGGAGAGCCACAGTCAGGAAAGGAAGCAGCGATTGGGGAATCACAAGGATAAGGTACTTACTCATCTATGGCAATGTACTTTCTATCCTTCAACGGTCGGATGGTGCCACCACTACAGCTCGAAGACTCCTTCCTCTTCCGGAGCGCGGCGAAGTCGACGCAGAACCGACCAAGGTGTTGGATGTGGGGGCCAGCGTGGGGCGCGGCTGGAGAGGCACCCAGGCGGTCGACCTCAGGAGCGCCAAGCTGGGAAGAGCAATCAGGATCCGCCTTGTGCTGGCTCGCCAAGGCCTCAGGAGCTCCGGCCTCAGGAGCCGCAGGCTGCCTCTCCCCCTCAACAACCGCCTCAGGGCGAGCCTCATGAGTTCTGGAGGATGATGCCTCGGGAACCCCAAGTGGCGTCGGGACCTCGACACCCGCACCTCCAGCCTCAAGCGACACTTGCCTCCCTGCACCCACTCTCAGGGCAAGCTCGGCGCTGGCGGGAAGGATGGGAGCCACGACGACAGGATTCTCGCAGGGGCCGACAAGGCTAACTTGACGCAACCCCCATTCGTCGAAGGAAGGCATCTGTCCCGCGAACGCAACCTTGTTCGAGCAGAGATACACGAGGCTACCCTCTTGCGGCATATCGCCTGGCGAGGGGTTGCCAGTCAAGACTTCAAGCACAGTCCTCTGCGCTTCGGGCAAAAGCTCCGACTCCTGAATCCTCATGCGATCCTGGTCACCGGTTAGGGACCACATTGGCCGGGAATGGCGCTGGAGAGGGGCAATGCAACACCGGAGGAACTCCTTCAGCACCCGGGGCGGAGTCACGAAAAGATCTCTCAACCTCTTCAACCGGAGCCAAACAAAGGAAAGGCGAGGGCTCACGAGCCTCTCGTGGCCCTAGCCGGGGTAGGCGACAGCGGGCAACGACGGAGGCGAGAGCAGGGGGCTGAGCACTCCTACATGCACATAGACCCACCACATCCGGAATCCGCTCGTGGACGGTGGGAGGTCAAAATCAATCCCCGAGGTGGCTGTCTCTGCCATGGCCTGGAAGCTCACACACCCCGAGCGCTGCGAGGGGTCGGTCAGGTGCAGCGAGAAGAAGTGGCGCAAGAGGGTGACGGAAGGAGCAATGCCTACCATGGCATCGCAAACAAAGGCGAAGACAGTGAGAAGGGCAACGGATTGGGGTTCAAGATGCATCATGTGGATCTGGTAATGGGAAAACACTGCGTTGGAGAAGGCGGAGAAAGGGGGAACCAGGCCAGCTCACAAGGCGTCAATGAAGAACCGAACATCAGTGACCGTCCTGTCAATGGAGGCGCGGGACGTTGACCAAGCCACCCTCTTTCCCCACTCGTTGAAACTAGAAGCGAGCGTGGGGCATACCTTGCCCATGGCCTCCAGGTTGAGCACCATTGACTGGCCGACTGCAGGCTCGATTGTCGGGGGCAGATTGGCTGAGGAAGGGGCTTCTTCCCCTTCTCCGCACTGGTCGGCACCATGGCAATGGAGGGTGAAGAGCGCAAGTCAGATTAGGAGTGGAAGCAGGAGCTCGAGGGAGAAGGGTGAATAGGAAGCATGCTGCCTACGAGGAGGAAATAACTGTGTAGGGCGTTGTGGCCGCCTAGCCAGGCGGATATTGGGGCGGCATGGGGAAGTGGAGACGCCCATGTCCAATTAGTCGCCACGCGTCAACCAAGGCCGCAGGCTGTTGGGGCCCGTGGCGCTCCGCACTTGCCTTTTGGCTTTGCAGCTAAGCCAAGTCCGAGCGCGCCTTGGGGCCGGGGGCTACTGTCGGCGTTCTGGGAACGGGGGTCCCCAGACTTGCCTGCGTGCGGCCTGTGGCATGGCTCGACCAATGGCCCAGTATGGCCCGTCTTCATCAACCAACGCTCAAGACCCTCGCGAGGGGCCAAGCCTCACGGGGCGGATGACACAAGGCCTCCTCAGGAGCGGCCTCATGATACGTCTCCGTCGTATCTATAATTTTTGATTGTTCCATGCCAATATTCTACAACTTTCATATACTTTTGGCAATTTTTTATATTATTTTTGGGAATAACATATTGATCCAGTGCCCAGTGCCAGTTCCTCTTTGTTGCATGTTTTAAGTTTCGCAGAAACCCCATATCAAACAGAGTCCAAACGGGATAAAAACGGATTGAGAATTATTTTGGAATATTTATGATTTTTGGGAAGTAAAATAAATGCGAGACGATGCCCGAGGTGGCCACAAGGCAGGGGGTGCGCCTGCCTACCATGAGCGCGCCCATGACCCTCATGGGCCCCTCGTAAGGCGGTTGCTGCTCTTCTTTGGCCGCAAGATAGCTAATTTTTGGAAAAATATCTGGCCTAAGGTTTCAATCCAATCGGAGTTACGGATCTTCGGATATAAAAGAAATGGTGCCAGGGCAGAATTTGGAAACGCAAAAACAGATCCAATCTCGGAGGGGCTCTTTTCCCTCCCATGCAATGGGAGCCAAGGACCAGAGGGGAAACCCTTCTCCCATCTAGGGAGAAGGTCAAGGAAGAAGAAGAAGAAGGGGGGCTCTCTCCCCCTTGCTTCCGGTAGCGCCAAAACGCTGTCGGGGGCCATCGTCATCACCGCAATCTACACCAACACCTGCGCCATCTTTACCAACATCTCCATCACCTTCCCCATCTATATTCAGCGGTCCACTCTCCCGCAACCCGATGTACACTCTACTTAAACATGGAGCTTTATGCTGCATATTATTATCCAATGATGTGTTGCCATCCTATGATGTCTGAGTAGATTTTCGTTGTCCTATCGGTGATTGATGTATTGCTATGATTGGTTTAATTTGCTTGTGGTTATGTTGCTGTCCTATTGTGCCCTCCATGTCGCGCAAGCGTGAGGGATTTCCGCTATAGGGTGTTGCAATATGTTCATGATTCACTTATAGTGGGTTGCTTGAGTGACAGAAGCAGAAACCCGAGTAAGGGGGTTGTGGTGTATGGGATAAAGGGGACTTGATGCTTTAATGCTATGGTTGGGTTTTACCTTAATGATCTTTAGTAGTTGCGGATGCTTGCTAGAGTTCCAATCATAAGTGCATATGATCCAAGAAGAGAAAGTATGTTATCTTATGCCTCTCCCACATAAAACTTGCTATCGGTCTAGTAAAGTAGTCAATTGCTTAGGGACGATTTCACAACTCCTACCACCACTTTTCCACACTCGCTATATTTACTTTATTTCTTCTTTATCTAAACAGCCCCTACTTTTTATTTACGTGTTCTTTATTATATTGCAAATCTATCCAACAACACCTACAAAGTACTTCTAGTTTCATAATTGTTCTAGGTAAGGCGAACATTAAGCGTGCGTAGAGTCGTATCAGTGGGAGATAGGACTTGAGAGAATATTTGTTCTACCTTTAGCTCCTCATTGGGTTCAACACTCTTACTTATCGAAAGAGGCTACAATTATCCCCTACACTTGTGGGTTATCAAGACCTTTTTCTCGTGCCGTTGCCGGGGAGTCATAGCGTGGGGTGAATATTCTCGTGTGTGCTTGTTTGCTTTATCACTAAGTAATTTTTATTTGATGTTCTTAGTTGTTTCCTATCTTTAGTTATGGGTAGGAAACGCAAAATACCAAAAAAAATAGTTGTACCTACTGAACTAATGGTTGAAGAACCACTCAAAATCTATCACACTCCTGAAGCTTTTTACTTGGATCATCTTTGATCCCTTTGCGCTCGTGCTAAAACCCCCACTAGCTTAGTTGAGGGCAAATCTTTAGATGAGCATGCTTGCTATGCGTGACACCGTATATCTGAAAATGGGAAACTTTTACTGGATCAAATCCATCGTTTGCAATGCTATGCTTGGAATTTATGTGAAATATGTGATGTTACTTGTTATTCTGAAAACCCTAAGAAACTCCTTCCTTACCAATGTGAGTTTATTGATAATGGAATCATATCTTCGTATGCTAAGGGTGTTTATAATTACTTTGATGTTGAAAAAATTGAAGAATTTGTTGCTTTTAAGGGTGCTTATGAAATTGCTTCTTTGATGGAAAAGTATGATGCTACTCTCTACAAATCTGAAATTTTGCCATATTTAAATATTGTTATGATAATTATTCTTTCAATGCCTATGTTAAACCATATATTAAGGACTCCTGCGCTGTCCAAGAAGAGACTAATATTTTGCAGGAATCTATGGAAGAAGAAATTGATGAAACTATGAGCTCATTGGATGAAAAAGATGATGAGGAGAGCGAAGAACAAAAGGAGGAAGAGCAGATTAGCTACCCATGCCCACCTTCTAATGAGAGTAACTCTTCAACTCATACATTGTTTAATTCCCCTTCGTGCTTACCGAAGGATGATTGCTATGATCCCGTTGATTCTCTTGAAATATCACTTTTTGATGATGCTTGCTATGCTTGTGGCCAAGATGCCAATATGAATTATGCTTATGGAGATGAACTTGCTATAGTTCCTTATGTTAAACATGAAATTGTTGCTATTGCACCCACGCATGATAGTCCTATTATCTTTTTGAATTCTCCAAACTACACTATATCGGAGAAGTTTGTGCTTATTAAGGATTATATTGATGGGTTGCCTTTTACCATTGCACATGATAAATTTGATATATATAATATGCATGTGCTTGCTGCTCCTACTTGCAATTATTATGAGAGAGGAACTATGTCTCCACCTCTCTATGTTTCCAATATGATAAAATTGCAAGAAACTGCTTATACTATGCATTGGCCTTTACTATGCGTGCATGAATTGTTATTTTATGACATGCCGATGCATAGAAAAGAGTTAGACTTCATTGTTACATGATATATGCTACTTTGTGCTCACTACTTAATTACAAATCATTGTTAATTAAAATTGGCTTTGATATACCTTGGATTCATTACTTGAGCACTAGGCCTAGATTAATGGCTTTAAAGAAAGCACTGCAAGGGAGACAACCTTGAAGTTTTAGAGAGTCATTTATTTCTGTTGAATGCTTTTATATAGTTTAAAAACAAAAAAATAAAGAGGGGAACCCAAAACTTGTCCAAAAGGAAAGTGAAAGTGAGAAAGACAAGCATTGTTGAAGTGGGAGCTAGCCTTATGCTCACGGAAACTTTGTGAATCTTAATTACAGAAACTTTTCATCAAAAATAATTATCCCCTTGTACAATTCCATTGTACTATAAAATTAATGTGCTAAGGTTTGCCTTTAGGATGTTGACAATGCTTGTTGTTTGTACAGTGCAGGACAGAAACTTTGGCTATAGTGCGCGATTTTATGTTTTTAACTGGAACGTCAAACGGTTCTGATTCTTTTTGCACTGTCTTTCTATAAAAAAATTATTTGTCCTAATTGTGGTAGAATTTTGGGGGTACCAGAAGTATGGAGAATGTTCAGATCTCTACAGACTGTTCTGTTTTTGACAGATTCCGTTATTGATGCATAGTTTACTTGTTTTGATGAAACTATCAATTTTATCAGTGGATTAAGCCATGGAAAAGTTATATTAAAGTAGACACAATTCTAAAACAAAATATGAATTGGTTTGCAACAGTACCTAGAGTAGTTATTTGCTTTATTATACTAACGGATCTTACCGAGTTTTCTATTGAAGTTTTGTGCAGATGAAGTGTTTGATCGAGGAGGTCTCGATATGAGGAAAAGGAAGAGAGGCAAGAGCTCAAGCTTGGGGATTCCCAAGGCACCCCAAGTAAATATTCAAGGAGACTCAAGCGTCTAAGCTTGGGGATGCCCCGGAAGGCATCCCCTCTTTCTTCAACAAGTATCTTTATGTTTTCATATTCGTTTCGTTCATGCGATGTGCAAGTCCTGGAGCGTCTTTTGCATTTAGTTTTCACTTTTCTTTTATGTGCCGTGCTGTTATGAGATAGTCCTTGGTTGATTTATAGAATGTTCATTGCACTTCACTTAAATCTTTTTAGTATGGTTTTATAGAATGCTTCTTGTGCTTCACTTATATCATTTGAAGTTCGGATTGCCTACTACTCTTCACATAGAAAACTGCCATTTGTAGAATGCTCTTTAGCTTCACTTATATTTGTTAGAGCATGGTCATATCTTTTGTATAAAGAATTAAACTCTCTTGCTTCACTTATATCTATTTAGAGAGATGACATGAATTGGTCATTCACATGGTTAGTCATAAAATCCTACATAAACTTGTAGATCGCTGAATATGATATGTTTGATTCCTCGCAATAGTTTTGCGATATAAAGGTGGTAATATTAGAGTCATGCTAGTGGGTGATTGTGTATTAGTAGAAATACTTGTGTTGAGGTTTGTGATTCCCGAAGCATGCACGTATGGTGAACCACTTTGTGATGAAGTTGGAGCACAATTTTATTTATTGATTGTCTTCCTTATGAGTGGCGGTCGGGGACGAGCGATGGTCTTTTCCTACCAATCTAGCCCCCTAGGAGCATGCACATAGTACTTTTTTTTCAATGGCTTATAGATTTTTGCAATAAGTATATGAGTTCTTTATGACTAATGTTGAGTCCATGGATTATACACACTCTCACCCTTCCACCATTGCTAGCCTCTCTTGTGCCGCACAACTTTCACCGGTACCATACACCCACCATATACCTTCCTCAAAACAGCCACCATACCCACCTATCATGGCATTTCCATAGCCATTCCGAGATATATTGCCATGCAACTTCCATCACCATCATATACATGACTTGAGCATTCATTGTCATATTGCCTTGCATGATCGTAAGATAGCTAGCATGATGTTTTCATGTCTTGTCTGTTTTTTAGATATCTTTGCTATGCTAGATCATTGCACATCCCGGTACACCGCCGGAGGCATTCATATAGAGTCATATCTTTGTTCTAGATATTGAGTTGTAATATTGAGTTGTAAGTAAATAAAAGTGTGATGATCATCATTATTAAAGCATTGTCCCACTGAGGGAAGGATGATGGAGACTATGATTCCCCCACAACTCGGGATGAGACTCCGGACTTAATGAAAAAAAGGGCCAAAGAAGCCAAATAAAAAAAAGGGGGGCCAAAGAAGCCCAACAAAAAAATAAGACAAAAAGAGAGAAGGGGCAATGCTACTATCCTTTACCACACTTGTGCTTCAAATAGCACCATGTTCTTCATATAGAGAGTCTCTTGAGTTATCACTTTCATATACTAGTGGGAATTTTCATTATAGAACTTGGCTTGTCTATCCCGATGATGGGCTTCCTCAAATGCCCGAGGTCTTCATGAGCAAGCAAGTTGGATGCACACCCACTTAGTTTTCAGTTTGAGCTTTCATACACTTATAGCTCTAGTCCATCCGTTGCATGGCAATCCCTACTCACTCACATTGATATCAATTGATGGGCATCTCCATAGCCCGTTGATACGCCTAGTTGATGTGAGACTATCTTATCCTTTTTATCTTCTCCACAACCACCATTCTATTCCACATATAGTGCTATGTCCATGGCTCACGTTCATGTATTGCATGAAAGTTGAAAAAGTTTGAGATTACTAAAGTATGAAACAATTGCTTGGCTTGTCATCGGGGTTGTGCATGATTAAATACTTTGTGTGATGAAGATAGAGCATAGCCAGACTATATGATTTCGTAGGGATAACTTCCTTTGGCCATGTTGTTTTGAAAAGACATGATTGCTTTATTAATACGCTCGATGTATTATTTTTTTATGTCAAATGATAGACTATTGCTTTGAATCACTCGTGTCTTAATATTCATGCCATGATTAGATATATGATCAAGATTATGCTAGGTAGCATTCCACATTAAAAATTATCTTTTTTATCATTTACCTACTCGAGGACGAGCAGGAATTAAGCTTGGGGATGTTGATACGTCTCCGCCGTATCTATAATTTTTTATTGTTCCACGCCAATATTCTACAACTTTCATATACTTTTGGCAATTTTTTATATTATTTTTGGGACTAACATATTGATTCAGTGCCCAGTGCCAGTTCCTGTTTGTTGCATGTTTTATGTTTCGCAGAAACCCCATATCAAAAGGAGTCCAAACGGAATAAAAACGGACGGAGAATTATTTTGGAATATTTTTTATTTTTGGGAAGTAAAATCAATGCGATACGGTGGCCGAGGTGGCCACGAGGCAGGCGGCACGCCTGCCTACCCTCGGCGCGCTCCTGACCCTCGTGGGCCCCTCATAAGACAGTTTGTAACGCCCCAGATTCGATGCTCCAGGTGTCTACCAGTTATTGACCGTCGTGGCCATGTCATTTGCTTGCGTGTTGCATTTTTCCATGTCATCATTTGCATCTCATTTTGCATACGTGTTCGTTTCTTGCATCCGAGCATTTTCCCCGTTGTCCGTTTCGCGATCCGGCACTCCTATGCCCTCCGGCGTCCCCCTTTTTGTCTCTCGTTGTGAGCGGGTGTTAAACGTTCTCGGAAGGGCCCAAGGTTTGCCAAGCGGCCTTGGTATAGCACCTGTAGACCGCCTGTCAAGTTTCGTGCCATTTGGAGTCCGTTTGATGCTCCAACGGTTAATCGCGCAGCCCGAAACCCCCTTTTCTCTTGCGGCCCAGAAACCCCTCCAAAGTGGCCCAAAACCCATCTAACTTCCCTCCATGCTCTCGGTCATTCGATCACGATCGTGTGGGTGAAAACTGTGCCTCATTTGGAGTCTCCTAGCTCCCAGAATCTATAAATATGCCCTCCCCGTCCAAATTCGCGGATGATTTTCGCCCGAAACCCTAAATCTCCTCCCTCCCCGCGCCGGACATGTCTGCTCGCCACCGAACGCCGCGGCCCGGCGAGCCCGCAGTGGGCCTGCCCGGCCGATCGCCGCCTCCCGCGCCCCGAGGCCCGCAGCCTCCTGCCGCCCGGGATCTCCCGCGCCACCGCCCGTGCTCCCCGCCTCCTTCGCCGGAGATCCTCGTCGTCGCGTCGTCCGCCTGCGACTTCGGCGACCAGAGCATGCCGCCGCCCATCCTCCGCCGCGACTGCCCCGCCGCCAGCCTCGGTCGCGCCCCGTGCCTGCGCCCGACCGCCGCCCGGCCTCCTCTCCGGCGCCGGCCGCCTCCGCCGCCCTGCCCCGCGCCTTCCCCGCTGCCGTCCGTCATCGTCTCCGGCGAGCCCATCCTACCTCGGTTCGCGCGCCGCCCCGATCTGGATCTGGATCCATGAGGTTGACCCCGAATTTTGCCCAAGTCCCCGAATATTTTGACATTTTATGCCCCTATTCATCGCATCATATCTCTGCATTCGTAGCTCCGTTTTGTGCGTGTAATATGTACAAATGTTCATTGAGAGATGCTCTACATTTCATTCCAATGCACCATGTTCATTTGAGTTCATCTGGATGCCTGAATCATTGTTGTAAGAGTGCTATATGATGTTAATCTGCTGAAACTGTTATAACTTGGTGATTTGTCATTTTTGTTGCATTTGATGTGTGCATCTTATGAGCATGAGCTCTACATGTGTTTTGATCTATGTCATGCCATCTTTACAGGAGTGCCATCCATGTATTTTTGTGAGTTTTGTAGTGAGTGCATCAAGCTTGTTAAGTAGGGTACTTGCTGTTACTGTTTTGCTAGGCTGAATCTGTTATTTCGTGATGCTATGTAAACCTGCTGCTACAAGTCATTCTATGCATAATCTGGAGATGTTCACTAAGGATGTTTTGTTCTACATGTCATGCCCTATCCATTCATGCCCCTGGTTGCATTTATATCGTGCTGTAGGTTGTTGTAATCTTGCACCAAATTTGCTAAATAATGTTGCTGTCAGCCTGTTAACATTAAGTTCAGTTTTTCCATGAGCTTTGCTAGGGATCCATGCACCCTATGAACTTGATCTTGCCATGCTTAGCTTCACCAACATGTCTTCTTACTGTTGGTTTCCTTGTAATGCCATGTAATGCTCTGTGGTGAGTGGTAGAAGCTCACCAACATGCCTACTTATTGTTGTTCCTGCCATGTTTGAATCTGTCATATAACTTGCTATGTTTACATGGGTGTCATCATATATTCTGATCCTTTTTGGCTCATGGTCAGTAAGGGACTTTTGTTCTATGAGTTTAGTAGATTCATTCCATGCCTTTGTTTGCCATGTTAAGTTCCTGTAACATGTTGTTTGATAGCTCTGAACATTGCCACCTGATGTTATTTCTGAAAAGTCTGAAACTGTTACTATTTGCAATCTTGCCACGTGTTTTTGAGCATGTTCTAGTGATTTCTGGAGTTATCTCAGTGTTCATGTTTTGTCATGCTGTACGGTACATCATGTCCATGCCTTTTTTTCCTGTTGACGTGTTGTAGCATATTGTTTTGATGCTTGCTAGATGCCTAGTTGCTGTTTTGGACAGATTGTTGCTATAACTTGTATAGTGTGTATGTGTTGAAGCGTTGCTCCATTTTGAGTGCTCTATATGAAACTTGCTTGGAATTTCATGTAGCTTAATATTATCATGTTGCATCCATGTTTTGTGGTGTTTGCTTGATGTTTGTATGCATTTTGCATCAATGCCATGTTTAACTTGTTTCACTCATATCTTCTAGGCCGTAGCTCCGAACTTAATGAACTTTATATGTAACTTGACTAGAATCTCGTGTAGATCATCTTGGTGCATCTTAACTTGCTGCTTAACAACTCGAACATAAGGTTTATTTAGATCGTGACCAATTTCGGAACTTGCATATGAGGACTTACCGGAATTGTTATATGTTGTTCTCGGCCTCATTTAAACTTGCTTTGATGTGTTGCTCTTGTTTGCATCATCTCTTGCCATGAGTAGCTTCATGTAGCCTTGTCATGCATCATGCTTGGTTGTGCATCATGTCTTGTATATGTATCGTGTGTTTACCATGTTGTGTGCTTCTTCTCGGTAGTTCCCGTTTCGTTGCGATCGTGAGGATTCGTTCGTCTACGCTTGGTTCGTCTTCGTGGCTTCATCTTCTTCATGGACTCGTTCTTCTTCCTTGCGTGATTTCAGGCAAGATGACCGCTACCCTGGATCTCACTACTATCATTGCTATGCTAGTTGCTTCGTTCTATCGCTATGCTGCGTTACCTATCACCTGTTCCTCAAGCCTCCCAAATTGCCATGTCAGCCTCTAACCTTTTTCACCATTCCTAGCAAACCATTGCTTGGCTATGTTACCGCTTTGCTCAGCCCCTCTTATGGTGTTGCTAGTTGCAGGTGAAGTTGAAGATTTCTCCATGGTGGACAGGATTATTTTGGGATATCTCAATATCTCTTATTTAATTAATGCATCTATATACTTGGTAAAGGGTAGAACACTTGGCCTTATGCCTGGTGTTTTGTTCCACTCTTGTCGTCCTAGTTTCCGTCATACCGGTGTTATGTTCCCGGATTTTGCGTTCCTTAGGCGGTTGGGTGATTTATGGGACCCCCATGACAGTTCGCTTTGAATAAAACTCCTCCAGCAAGGCCCAACCTTGGTTTTACCATTTGCCTCACCTAGCCCTTTTTCCCTTGGGTTTCCGGAGCCCGCGGATCATCTTTATTTTATCCCCCCGGGCCAGTGCTCGTCGTGAGTGTTGGTCCAACCTGTCAGCCGCCGGTGGCCACCAGGGGCAACTCTGGGCTGGCCTACCGGAAGTTTGGACAATCTGGTGTGCACTGAGAACGAGATATGTGCAGCTCCTATCAGGATTTGTTGGCACATTCGGGCGGCTTTGCTGGTCTTGTTTTAGCATTGTCGAAATGTCTTGTAAACCGGGATTCCGAGTCTGATCGGGTCTTCCTGGGAGAAGGTATATCCTTCGTTGATCGCGAGAGCTTATCATGGGTTAAGTTGGGACACCCCTGTAGGGTTTAAACTTTCAAAAGCCGTGCCCGCGGTTATGTGGCATATGGGAATTTGTTAATGTCCGGTTGTAGATAGCTTGACACCAGATTCAAATTAAAACGCATCAACTGCGTGTGTAGCCGTGATGGTCTCTTTTCGGCGGTGTCCGGGAACTGAACACGGTTTTGGGTTATGTTTGACGTAAGTAGGAGTTCAGGATCACTTCTTGATCATTGCTAGCTTCACGACCGTTCCGTTTGCTCTCTTCTCGCTCTTATTTGTGTATGTTAGCCACCATATATGCTTAGTCGCTGCTGCAACCTCACCACTTTACCCCTTCCTTTCCCATTAAGCTTTGCTAGTCTTGATACCCATGGTAATGGGATTGATGAGTCCTCATGGCTCACAGGTTACTACAACAATAGTTGTAGGTACAGGTTATGCGATGATCCTGACGTGAGCGCGATGTTTACTTGTTTTGGAGTTCTTCTTCTGCTTCTTCTTTGATCAGGGGATAGGTTCCAGGTCGGCAGCCTGGGCTAGCAGGGTGGATGTCGTTTGAGTTACTGTTTGTGTTCATCCGTAGTTCGGATGTTGTTCTTGTGTATTGTGATGTTGTATTCGTGAGGCATTGTATGCCTTTTGTATGTATCCCCATCTATTATGTAATGTTGATGTAATGATATCCACCTTGCAAAAGCGTTTCAATATGCGGTTCTATCCTTGGTGGGACCTTCGAGTCTCTTTAGGATAGTATCACATATTGGGCGTGACAAGTTGGTATCAGAGCCTCGACCGACCCTAGGAGCCCCTTTGATTGATTGTTTAGTTTGGCGATGTCGAGTCTAGAAGAAAACTGTTTTCGGAGTCTTGTTATATCGGAGAGTAGGAATACTTTTTACTCCTCAACCCCATCGTCGCTCTGGTGAGGAATCTTGACGTAGGTGTTTTGAACTACTCCTCTTCCCTTCAATTTTTTCTTTAGGATCACACGGTTAGTTTCATGAGTTGTCCATCCTCTTTTATCCGGTGCATTTCTCGTCAAGTTGACTCGAGCGTCTTCATCTTTTCCAAGTTCAATCCTCAGTTCTTTCTCAGCGACGAGGTTTTCCCCGTCCTCAGTTGTCTTCTTTTCCCACCCGCCCTCCCCTTTTTCTCTCTGAAGCCGGAGTCCGTAATCGAGTATCCATCCTACTCGTGCGAAGTCTTTGCTTTCTTTCCTCAATGATTTCAATCGATGTTTTCTCTTCAAGATAT